>NW_027643805.1:30000-90000 GCF_032717465.1 Coenobita brevimanus | reverse complement strand
TGGCCACCACCTATCACCATAATAATAATAATAATAATGATAATGATGGTGGTAGTAGTAGTAGTAGTAATAGTAGTAGTAGTAGTAGTGCCTGCTGATCTGGTAATGAACGTCACCTTGCAAATCTTACATCGTCATCCTTCCACCAAATTTGGCTAAAATCTTATCAGAACAGATTTATTTTAATAACCCCTCACACACACCGACTTTGGCCTTGACCTGTGACCTTGACCTCTGAGTATTTGTCCTCAAGAGCCAGTCACTTCACTTCAGTCTTATCCTCCAGCCTTGCCCCAGGTTTATCTATAATGAACTCTGTTAAGTTGATGTTCTCTCTCTCTCTCTCTCTCTCTCTCTCTCTCTCTCTCTCTCTCAAACTTTCACCTAGCCCTCAAACCTTTACCTTTTATTTACTTTCCTTAAAAAAAAAAAAAAAAAAAAGTACCGGTACGTTTCGTTCTAGGCTGTCACTCAATCCTTCCACCTAGTTTGGTTAAAATCGGATAATAACTGAGTTATCTCATGATAGGACCTATTCTCTTTGAGGGTTCCTCTGTGAGAATAGTTCCGGCCATAAGATAACTTCAGCAGTTTTTATCGGATTGTACCCAAACTTGGTGGATGGGTTGAGGATCAGCTCATGGCAAAAACAATTATTAATGAGGGCATTGTAAAAGTTCAAGTCCACAAAGCATGGTCAAATTTCTGCCCTTGTGTGTGTGTGTGTGTGTGTGTGTGTGTGTGTGTGTGTAACAAACATTTCGATTAGTTTTGATACATAGCACCTTCTCATCCTGGAACAGCGGTCTCCATTTTTAGGGATTTACAGGATTCGTTCACTCAAAAAATCTACCAGCTTTTACTGCTCTCTATCAACTCTGCCGTTTTTAAGGTTGTCGGTTTACTCTACACTGGGGACTATCGATCTATGGTGGCGTCGATCAACAGCCACAACAGGAATACGGTAGACAGACAGCGCCAAAAAGGAATAGGCCTATAACAGATTGACAGCCACAAAAGCAGTACGGTAGAGGAGACTGACAGCGCCAAAAGGAGTATGGCAGAGTAGGATGACAGTCACAAAAGGTTAGAATACTCTGGCCGCTGCAAGAGAAGTAGAGTAGATCGGTAGTCGCCAAAGGAGTACAGTAGAGTACGTAGCTCATTGCAAGAGTCAGGAACACTCGTTTGGCGGCTATCAGTTTACTTTATCTTAACCTACTCCTTTTGCGGCTGCCAATATAATCTACCGTACTCTTTTTCAATCTACTCTACCTTACTTTTTTCAATCAACTCTGCTATAGGCCTACTCCTTTTCAGTCTTCTGTACCCTACTCTCAATCAATTTACCGTACCGTACTTTTTATGCGGATGGCGACCGTCATCTGTTGCCTTCACACAGCTGTTCACCAAAATATAAACAAGAGTAGACTGCATAGGAATCTTGTTGACACTTATACACTGACAGAACCAAACTTGTAAGGTAAGTATACACGTGAGCGGGTGTGTATGTAGTTATTTTATGTTTAGGAGGGTAAATAGGAGAAATTTATAATGAGAGTAGTGGATGATTAGTGTGTTTGGAGCAGCCCAGGTCCCGCTACCTTCACTGACAACTCACTAGGTATATTTTTGTTGTGTTTAAAGCCCCCTTGTAGCAAACATTAGCATTATCAGTATATTTACAGTTAGTGAGATGTTTCAAGTCTGTGTGAAGTGTTTGTAGGTAATTTACTAAGGGCTAATTGACCGACTTGACACATTTGATGCTGTAATGGCCCGGTGTATAGTGTAACTGTACAAGATAATTATGAGAAAGGTTGTGAGTGTAAGTCATAGCTGTGGTAGTTCACCTGACACAATGGCCTGAAACAAGCTGTGGTAAAATTATAGTTTCAGCCAGCCACACAACTACCAGATTTTGATCCATTTTTTTGGTATTTTAGACAATTGTAAGGCATGTTTGTGGCATGTTTCTCATAAACTATTTTTGTTCTGTTCTTCAAGATAACCTAACCTGTCCTTCAAGAGTAAAATAAAAATACCTGTAGTTTGTTTGCAGATGATACTGTGTTGTTGAGTGAAGACGAAGGGGAGCTGCAAGGCTTGGTGGATGAGTTTGGGAGAGTGTGTAAGAAACGGAACCTAAAGGTGAATGTAGGGAAGAGTAAAGTTATGGTCTTTGAGAGAGGTGAAGTCAGTGAATATACAGTGAGGTTGGATGGTGAGGAAATGGAAAATGTGAGTACGTTTAAGTACTTGGGTAGTGTGATGAGTAAGGATGGAGGTTTGGAGGGTGAAGTGCTTGAAAAGGTACAGCAGGGAAGAAAGGTTGCTGGTTCCTTGAAAGCAGTGATAAGAAACAGGGATGTGAGATGGAAGTGAAAAAGTTACTACATGACAGTATTGTGATACCAACTCTAACGTATGGAAGTGAAGCTTGGACGTTGTTGGAAGGACACAAGTCAAGAGTGAGAGCAGTGGAAATGAGTTATTTAAGAGGAGCCTGTGGAGTCACATGGAGAGACAGGCTGACGAATGAGGATATAAAGGAGCGTTGTGGTGTTGATGTGGATGTGATAGGAAGCATTAGGAGGAACTCACTGAGGTGGTTTGGTCATATGGAGAGTGAGAGACTGATAAGGAGAGTGTATGTGAGTGAGGTGGAAGGGGGAGAGGGGATGAGAGGTCAAGGATGAGATGGAGGGATGGAGTGGAGAGGTATATGAGAGGGGAGGGGGTGAGCTGGGGGCAGGGCAGTGAAATGGTTGTGGACAGGGCAAGATGGAGGGGATTTGTTTGTGGCCACCCCTTACAGGATTAAGGCGTATGTAAATAGAATTTTTTTCAGAAATTTTGATGATGGTCATTTTTGTTGGAAACTTTTATGCTGGTCATTTTTATCAGAAATGCCTTATATTGCCATTTACAACCCCTATTTCCCCTGTTGTGATGAAAAACAAACATATCTGACAAAAATGACCATCAGTTATCCATTGAAAAACATAGGAATCTTTCATTTGAACCCCTTCTCCTCACAAAAATGAACTAGCAGCAGTTACTTAACTGGGGGGGGGGGCTGTGCATAACTCAATAAAGTGAAACTATAATCCCCCAAATTGCCAAACTCAAAATATACCGGTATTCTAGAAAACCATGAAATTATATGTATATATTTTTTTCACGTTAACTCACCATCATAGAAATTCAAAACAGATGGATATCTTCCCTATGAACCGTCCCCCCACCTGCACCAAGGAAGGGGTGAATTATCATTTGTTTTGTTTCATTTATAAATGCCCCAACACACATACACCAGCCTTGGTCACCTAATGACACCTCCCACACTGCCCAACCTCTGGCAGCCTCCCTATTCCGTGCCTCATCCCTGAAGCCACACACTATGACCTCGTCCCATGTCTTTTTCAGTCTGCCTGTCTCAGCCTAACCCCCAGTTTCCACACTTGTCACTTTCAGCATCCAGTTGTCATGCATCCTTTCCACATGCCCAAACCATCTTAACACTGTTCCCAGCCAGTGACGCACTGATGCCTCATTTATTGGCCAACCAATTCTGGGCCAGTGTTGCGATGGCTCGTCTTATTATTTTTTTTTTCTCTCGATATTTCATGGCTCAAATACATGGCCCAACAATTTGGTGAACACAGCAGACATGCACAAGTACTTTATTGGAAACATCCCCTGGCCGGAGATAGGGTAATAAGTTACACAAGGCTGGCCCGGTGTAGTGTTAATCTACCTCTCCTTATCACAAACCATCTCAGTCTACCCCTCCTCTGCACAAACCATCTCAGTCTACCCCTCCTCTGCACAAACCATCTCAGTCTACCCCTCCTCTGCACAAACCATCTCAATCTACCCCTCCTCTGCACAAACCATCTCAGTCTACCCCTCCTCTGCACAAACCATCTCAGTCTACCCCTCCTCTTCACAAACCATCTCAATCTACCCCTTCTCTGCACAAACCATCTCAATCTACCCCTCCTTTGCACAAACCACCTCAGTCTACCCCTCCTCTGCACAAACCATCTCAGTCTACCCCTCCTCTGCACAAACCATCTCAGTCTACCCCTCCTCTTCACAAACCATCTCAATCTACCCCTTCTCTGCACAAACCATCTCAGTCTACCCCTCCTCAGCACAAACCACCTCAGTCTACCCCTCCTCTGCACAAACCATCTCAGTCTACCCCTCTTCTGCACAAACCATCTCAGTCTACCCCTCCTCTTCACAAACCATCTCAATCTACCCCTTCTCTGCACAAACCATCTCAATCTACCTCTCCTCATCACAACACCAGTGCACTCCAGTCCCATCCTAACTCTCAAGTCTTCCATCATAAACCCAGCCTCCCCAGGACTTGCACTCAAGGATGCACTGCACGTCAACCTAACTATTGTCATTTCTGTACATTTGAGCCTGTGAATATCCTCTTCCTATACTGCCCAGGTCTCACCACCATACAGCATTACACTCCTGACACATGCCACACACGTCTCACTTTCTGCACACAATCTATATATATAACCCGACACCCTAATCCTGCAAAGGGTGGCCACAGACATAATACCTCCAAGTCTCTCTGTCCCCTGCCATTTGACTGCCCTCCCCCCAACTCACTCCCCCCTCCCTCATATACCTCTCAACTCCATCCCTTCACCTCATCCTTGGTCTTCCCCTCCCTTTTCCTCCCTCCACTTCACCCACATACACGCTCTTAGTCAGTCTTTCATTCTCCATTCTCTCCACATGTCCAAACCACCTCAGTGTATTTCTCCTAATCTTCTCAACCACATCCACATCCACCCCACAGCGTTCCTTCACTTCATCATTCGTCAACTTGTCCCTCCATGTCACTCCACATGCTCCTCTCAAGTAACTCATTTCCACTGCTCTCACTCTTGACTTATTCCCCTCTTGCAAGGTCCACGCCTCGCTTCCATACGTCAGGGTAGGGATCACAATACTATCATGCAGTGACTTCTTAACTTCCATACTCACCTCCCTATTTCTCATCACTGCTTTCAGTGAACCAACAACCTTCCTTCCCTGCTGTACCCTTTCACATACTTCATCCCCCAAAATTCCATCCTTACTCATCACACTTCTCAAGTACTTGAATGCACTCCATCTATCCATCCATTGCCAGACGCCTTAATCCCATAAGGGGTGGCCACAAACAAATCGCCTCCATGTTGCCCTGCTCCCAACTTACACCGCCCTCTCTCATATACCCCTCCACTCCATCCCTCCATTTCATCTTTGGTCTCTCCCTCCCTCCCCTCCCCTCCACCTCACTCACATACACTCTCCTAGTCAGTCTCTCGCTCTCCATCCTCTCCATGTGGTCCAAAAAATATTGCAGGTGGAAAATACACAAATCGTGGTAAGTTTCTCGTCTCTGGCCATATTTGAATTAGTGTTGTGTTATGGCTTCCCTTTTTTTTTGTTCATGTGATTCATTTTACCAGAATTTTAAACAATGAACCTCACACTTTTTTTTCTTTGGTTTAGGTTAAAGAATTTCATGTTTTGATATTTTTTTTTAATGATAATAATTTGGCAGTGACATACAGTAGAATCAGTACCTAATTTAACGAACTCCGATGTAGCTACAATTTTTTTTCCGGTATTTTTGCCGTGTAAAACAGGAACTATCCCTTAATTGAGGATAATTCTGTTTTTGGCAACCATTTTTAGCGTTAGGTGGTGGCGACCATCATCCACTCACTTGATGTAGTGCTGCCTACTTCTTCCTTAGCCTTTATCATTCTTTTTCTGTGCCTACGCTCCTCTCTTCCTATTTCTCCCATCTTTCCTGTCACTTCTTATTGCTTTTCTTTTCTTTACAGGTGGCTTTACATTGAGTGACAAGCCAAATGGTTTCCTGTAAGCCAGGAAACCATTTACAGCGCTGGGTGGTAACCATATAACCAAACCATACGTGCTCTGTACGTGTCAGCAAGTGGGTTGGTGGAGGGTTAGTGCCCCTCCCCGTAAAACAACTAACTCACAGACAAATAGCCACCCCTTACGGGATTATGGCGTCTGGCAATAGATAGATAGATAGAAATTCTGTACACAATAAAGCATTCGTGGGTGTATTAATTATGGGTTCAGACAGCTATGTGTAGCAGTGAGAGTCACCATAGTTTGCTGGGTTTGGGTGCACATTCTCAGCAACTCGGCCACACTGTTGGTTTCAAGGATTTAGCAGAAAATAGCTCGAAATACCGGAAAATTTTCCAGTATACTGAGCCTTGGTTATGGAACCCGATTTAGTGGAAAATTTGAAGTAACAGAATGGGGGTTGGCTGAATTAGTTTATTAAATTAAGCATCTACTGTATTTTGCTGTTTTTAACTCCTTCCCATGACGGAAAAGAATAATCCAACAAAAATGACAATTAAAAATAGATTGAAAGCATGAAGGATGGAAGGAAAACTGGTGTGTGCTGGTAGATATGAAAAACTGATGATACAAGGAGGGAAGGAGGGAACGAAGGAGGGATGGCTGGATGCAGGTGCAAGGAAGGAAGGAGGGAAGGACGGATGCAGGTGCAAGGAAGGAAGGAGGGATGCAGGTGCAAGGAAGGAAGGCGGGTTCTGTTATATGAGCAGCCACTGTACAAGAAACCAGTTATACGAGAAGGGAAGGATGGGTGGAAAGAAAGGAAGGAAGGATGGATACAGGTGCAAGGAAGGAAGGAAGATGGGTTCTGTTATATGAGCATCTGCTATACTGGAGACCAGTGGTGCGAGAAGGGAAGGATGGGTGGAAGGAAGGCTGAAGGGAAGGAAGGATGAAGGGAAGGAAGGAAGGAAGGCAGGCAGGTTCTGTTATACAGACATCCACTATACAAGAAACAATTATATAAGATTTTTTTTAAATAATAGAACAGAGGAAGGAGAAACAAATGAATACAAAAAAATAATAATCCGTACACCTGGTTACTGGTGTCCCCCATTCATGAAATATCTGTAACAGTTAGACTTGAACAGTTGTGGGTTGAAGTTTGGAGGGAAACAACTCTGGGGAAGCGAGTTCCAGAGAGATGCAGTTCAGAGAATAAAAGATTTCTGATAGGCAGAAGTTCTGCAATATGGCTGAGTGACATTCCAGTCATGAGCGCAACAGATGCCTGTGTAGCATGAGGGAAGGCATGTAGAGGTGGCACAATGGACGCAACTTCGTCTGAGCATTTGCCATAAAAGTATCTGTAAAATAATGCATGCCACGTTGAGTACACCGCTTCCCGTCCGTTCAGCGAAGTTAAGCAACGTTGGGTCTGGTTAGTACTTGGATGGGTGACCGCCTGGGAACACCAGATACTGTTGGCATCCCCACGTGTCAAGTGGGGTTGGTGGAGGATTTGTGCCCCTCCCTGTAAAACAATTAACTCTAAGCGCTTGACCACCCCGTTTGGGATACATGGCGTCTGGCAATGGATGGATGGATGGAAAATAATGCAAGAGAGGCAACATTCCTTCTTACCTGTAGGGGAGGTAGTTTATTTGTAACAGCAGAGTTATTAATAATTCCAACAGCTTTGTTCTGAATTTTGTCTAGTTGCTTTAGTGCAACGTTCCCACATCCACTCCACAAGGGTGAACAATATTCAATCTGAGATTGGGCAATTTAGACTCAAATTTGGTAATGCCAGCAGGGTTAGTTAACCTAACCTTATTTTTACCATAAGTTATATACAGTAATCTCTCATTTATCCGGATGTGCAGTATCTGGACCTGTTCATGATTCAGATACTGGGCCTTGGCTCTATTAAACCATTATCTGAATTTACTTGCTATTATCCGGACGTAAAAGTCCCCGAGAACTTCGGCCGGCCAGCCAACATGTTCAGATATTTGGTATTGTGGCCGCTTGGCTCCACTGTAAGGGGGATATAGGCTGTAACCCACAACCAGAGCTAAAATGTCCATCCACCCCTGTAGTAAATGGTCAAAGTCGCATGCTGGTCCCATCACTCCCTATGAACTTCCACTACCCGAGTAATACTGACCACTACCCACAAGCGGTGTCAAAATGTCTGTACGCATCCCCACTGAATGTCCAATGTCGCACAGCCCCTGGGATTAGCCTTTGCCAACTGTCACCGCGTGTCTAACAGAGACCGCAAGCCACAAGTCAGGTGAAAGCGCCCGTCCTTCTCTACACTGAACGTCCAAACTCACCCATTGACAGGGAGTTGTGTTTCCCAAGGGCGAATGTGCGTGTAAGACAAATCACAAGCCACAAGTCAGGTGAAAGCGCCCATCTGCCTCGTGACACAAGGGTGAAAATCCTACCCACACCTTGCTTCTCCCCCCTTCCTGTCCCTCCTCCATACCCTCCCATGCTCCCTGCCTTGCTAGCCAGGCATCCCAGCTCCCCCTTCACTCCCTCAGTCCCTCCCCTCCTTTGCACTGAAAGCACTGACCCATGACTTTTTAAAATTTTTGGCAGTTTATTTGAATACTACTGGTTATATCAGAATTTTGTGAAATCCACAAGAAAGCTCATGAAATTCTGCAGCTAGACTTATGCCTAACTCATGGAAGGTGCAGGCAAAATTTTGCATTGGGATGGTGGGAAGTTATTTGAAGGTAAGTTTTACTCGTGAACACCATTTACTCTCACAGCAGTTTTGTTATTTTACTCATCAGTTTTCTGTGTTTTTATTAGCTAATCATACAGTATAAACACCAGCATAGCTAATCATATAGTACTGTATAAACACCAGCAGAGATCATGGTATATCATTCATACCAATATAACCAATTTCTGGTGGCATATTTGGCCATGGAAGTTTTGTGTGTGCACCAGGAGCAGCTATCACAAAGATAACTGATTTTCCAACCGTCTTCAGTTTTTTTGTTGGTTTTTGTTGTTTGTGCATTGTGTAGCATTACTTTGGATATTGCTGTGTGTTTTGATGTCTCAGTGTGGCAGAAGGACCTGAACACTGTGGCAAAATTAGCAGGGCTACTGTACAGACAGTAGTGTATAGCTGGGGGGTTGGGGGTTTTCAGTGTGTGTGTGTGTGTGTGTGTGTTTTTTCATGGTTTTCTTGGTGTTAAAAATTATTTGTGATAATCCTGTGTGTGTTTTGTCTAAATATGGCTGAATGACAGGAAAACACTGGCAAATTAAGCCTAGGTACTGTACAAATAGGTTAGGTATAGGTTGGAGGTTGGGTATATGTAGGGTCTTGGTATAGTAGGGGGAATATTGGTCATTATTTGGACATTGCCACTACCCTGACACACCTTTGGCTCTGTTACGTCGGATAATTAACGGATTACTTCACTCCATTATACCAGTTTTCACTGCCCTGTTTTTCACTCATACTGGCTTTGCTCTGGTATTTTCATTGTGTTATACCAGTTTTCATTCCATCATACCAGTTTTGCCATCCAACAATCCTCCATTAACATATCCCACTGGTATAACAGGACACGGCTGTATAATATGGATCTATCTATCTATCTATTGCCAGACGCCATAATCCCATAAAGGGTGGCCATTTGACTTTGAGTTATTTGTTTTACAGGGAGGGGCACTAACCCTTCACCAACCCACTTGTTGACACATAGGGAGCACGTATGGTTTGGTTATATGGTTACCACCCAGCATTGTAAATGGTTTCTTGGCTTACAGGAAACCATTTGGCTTGTCACTCAATGTAAAGCCACCTGTAAAGGAAAGAAAAGCAATAAGAAGTGACAGGAAAGATGGGAGAAATAGGAAGAGAGGAGGACAGGCACAGAAAAAGAAAATGATAAAGGCTAAGGAAGAAGCAGGCAACACTACATCAAGTGAGTGGATAATATGGATATGTTATACAAAAACAGTCAGTATTTCAGTACAGGAAAAAAAGGCTTCTGGCCTTTGGTTCCTTCTTTCTTGAAAAAAAATGTAAGTGGATGAAAGAGGACTTGAATAGCTGGTTTTCTGGTTGTTAAGGAAGCTCCCTAACACCTCTTCTTTATTGATTTATTTTTGGATATGGCTGGCTAATATAATTTTGTATGTTATGAATGCAGTATAGTGATATTTGAATGATTTATGTAGCACAGAAGAGGATGGCAAGATGGAATAAGCAAAATAAATCAGTTGGGAAGAGGTGTTAAGGTGCTGTATGCAGAGTTTAGTGATATTAGAATGATTTAATTAGAAAGGAAGATGATGGCAAGATGTAAGCAAAATAAATCATTTTGGAAAATGTGTTAGGGAGCTTTATGCAGAGTATGGTGAAATTAGAATGATTTAAGTAACACAGAAGAGGATGGCAAAGTGTAATAAGCAAAATAAATCACTTGGAAAAATGTGTTAGGGAGCTTCATGCAGAAACAACCACAGAAGAGAACAGTAAGGTGTAGTAAGCAAAATAAATTACTTGAGAAAAGGTGTTAGGGAGCAACCTGAACCATATCAGGGCAGAAAGGATGATGTTTTATTCCCTTTACTACAGATCCAATAATGGCAGTGTGAGCTGGAGAATGTGACAAGGATAGCACGTGAATTGGAGGACAAGATGAGGTTATTCCAGGAGAAGACTTTGAGGATGAGACGAGGTTATTCCAGGAGAAGACGTTGAGGATGAGACAGCAGGGCCAGATACTTCACTGAGTTGGTGCCACTGCCTCCATATATACCTGGTACACTGGTAATCAGGTATTATAAACTGTACTGCATGTGTGTTGGTGGTAGCTGCTGCTGACAATCATCCATTCACTTGATGTACTGCAACCTCTTTTTTCCTTCACCTTTATCAGTATTTTTCTGTGTGTCCTCCTCTCTTCCTATTTCTCACATCACCCGCACACTTGATGTAGTGCTGCCTACTTCTTCCTTCACCTTTATCAGTCTTTTTCTGTCTGTCCTTCTCTCTTCCTGTTTCTCACATCATCCACTCACTTGATTTAGTGCTGCCTACTTCCTTCTCTATCGTTATCATTCTTTTTCTGTGTCTGTCCTCCTCTCTTCCTATTTCTCACCATCATTCACTCACTTAATGTAGTGCTGCCTACTTCTTCACCTTTATCTTTCTTTTTCTGTGTCTGTCCTCCTCTCTTCGTATTTTTCACCATCATCCACTCACTTGATGTAGTGCTGCCTACCTCTTCCTTGACCTTTATCATTCTTTTTCTGTGTCTGTCCTCCTCTCTTCCTATTTCTCCCATTTTTCCTGTCACTTTTTATTACTCTTTCCTTTTCAGGTGGCTTTACATTGAGTGACAAGCCATCAACAATGCTGGGTGGTAACCATGTAACTAAACCATATGTGTTTCCTATGTGTCAGCAAGTGGGTTGGTGGAGGGTTAGTGCCCCTGCCCATAAAACAACTAACTCAAAGACAAATGGCCACCCCTTACCCGATTATGGCGTCTGGCTATAGACAGATAGATAAAAGAGTGATAGGACATATGTTCAGGAAAACAAGGAAAAAATAAGAGGGAAGGAGACTTAGAAGAGACTTAGAAGATGAGAGATATTAATGTGTAGTGTATAAAATAAATCACCAAGGAAGAGGTGCTAGGGAGATTTGTAAAATTAAAACAATGCCATGGTATTTTTTTTGTATTGGGAATTGATATAACTCCAGAAGGAATTATTTATGAAGGATGTGTTAGATCAGTGAAGGGGCGTTGTGGTGTGGATGTGATAGGAAGCGTTAAGAGAAACACACTGAGGTGGTTTGGCCATGTGGAGAGGATGGAGGGTGAAAGACTGACGAGGAGAGTGTATGCGAGTGAGGTGCATATGGAGTCACATGGAGTGACAGACTGACAAATGAGGAAATGAAGGAGCATTGTGGTGTGGATGTGGATGTGATAGGAAGCGTTAGGAGAAACACACTGAGATGGTTTGGCCATGTGGAGAGGATGGAGAGTGAAAGACTGACAAGGAGAGCGCATGTGAGTGAGGTGCACATAGAGTTACATGGAGAGACAGACTGACAAATGAGGAAGTGCAGGAACATTGTGGTGTGGATGCGATAGGAAGCGTTAGGAGAAACACACTGAGGTGGTTTGGTCATGTGGAGAGGATGGAGGGTGAAAGACTGACGAGGAGAGTGTATGTGAGTGAGGTAGGGGGGGAGAGGGAGGGGGAGGTGCAGGATGAGATGGAGGGATGGAATGGAGAGGTATATGAGAGAGGGAGGTGTGAGCTGGGAGCAGGGCAGTAAAATGGCAAGGGAGAGGACGACGTGGAGGTGATTTGTTTGTGGCCACCCCGTATGGGATTAAGGCATCTGGCAATAGATAGATAGATAGACATAAACCACACAGACATTACATCTCTTACTATATTCCTTTCACCTTAACTTGGCCCAGATTTTCATACTTATGTAGCTCAGTGGCAGAAAAAGTCATTGGTTTCTTGGCTAGCACTTCTTTGTGACTAGCGCCATATTTGTATTGCATTGTTTATAAAGACTTACAAAATCTATCCATCTATCTGTCTATCTGTGGAAGGGAGAGGAGAGGGAGACCAAGGATGAGGTGGAGGGCTGGAGTGGGGATATATGAGAGAGGGGGATGTCAGTTGGAGGGAGTGCAGCTAAATGACAGAGGATAAGGTGACGTGGAGGCGATTTATTTGTGGCTGCTCCTTACAGTATTAAGGTGTCTGGCAATAGATAGATAAATAGATAGATAGATAGATAGTGGAATGTGTGGTATTTGCGTTGGTCATCATTGTATTGTGAAAAAATAATGATGAGACGATGTTGATGATGATGATGATGACAGCAATGATGATGATGATGATTTATTTAATTTTTGCCGCTCTCAAATTTTGTCTCGTTCTGGCCAGTGGTGTTGTGGTGGAGGCGGAGACACAAGAGCTGCTACGACTGCCTTCTGTCAACAGTTGGGTGTGGGAAGAGCCGGAGATGTTACTGATGCTGCAACACAGCTGAGAGAGAGAGAGAGAGAGAGAGAGAGAGAGAGAGAGAGAGAGAGAGAGAGAGAGAGAGAGGCAGGAAGGAGTGAGGAAGGAAGGGGATAGAAAGGGAAGGGAAGAGAGAAAATGAATTAGAAGGAATGAGAGAGAGAGAGAGAGAGAGAGAGGGGTGGGAAGGAGTGAGGAAGAGGATGAGAAGGAAAAGGTCGAGAGAAAATGAATTAGAAGGAATGAGAGAGAGAGAGAGAAGGGCAGGAAGGAGTGAGGAAGGAAGAGGATGGGAAGGGAAGGGAAGAGAGAAAATGAATTGGAAAGAATGAGAGAGAGAGAGAGGCAGGAAGAAGTGAGGATGGAAGAGGATTGGAAGGGAAGGGAAAAGAAAAAATGAACTGGAAAGAGAGAGAGAGAGAGAGAGAGAGAGGAGTGGTGAAGAAGGAAGAGGATAGGAAGGGAGAGAAAATGTGAGTTTATGAGACCAAAATTGAATTGGAAGGAATGAGAGAGAGAGAGATTATACAAGAACTGTACTGTGTTTATATATTGCTGTTGATTCTGGTTGAACTAAACTTACTGAGTGAGAGACTAACTAGGAGAGTGTATGTGAATGAGGTGGAGGGGGGGAGAGAGGGAGAGGAAGACTGAGGATGAGATTGAGTGATGGAGTAGAGAGGTATATGAGAGAGGGGGAGGTGTTGGTTGGGGGGATGGAGAGTGAGAGACTAACTAGGAGAGTGTATGTGAATGAGGTGGAGGGGGGGAGAGGGAGAGGAAGACTGAGGATGAGATTGAGTGATGGAGTAGAGAGGTATATGAGAGAGGGGGAGGTGTTGGTTGGGGGGATGAAGAGTGAGATAGAGATGTATGTCAGAGAGGTGGAGGGAGGGGAAGACTGAGGATGGGATGGAGTGATGGAGTAGAGAGGTATATGAGAGGGGGGTGTAAGTTGGGGGGAGGGCTGGGAAATAGCAGGGGACAGGGTGACATGGAGGCACTTGGTTTGTGGCCACCCCTTATGGAATTAAGACATCTGGCTATAGATAGGTGATAGATAGATAGATAGGTAGATAGACATACATAGATAGATAGATAGATAAATAATTACCAGTGTCTCCCCTCCACAGGTATACAGATCTAGGCCTGCCGTCCAAGTTGGTTATAGAGACACAAGTGCTGTGTAATTTTCTGTCGTGTCTGCCACTGTTACAACCAGGTCCCTTTTAACAACTTCCAACATGCCTTCTGTGGTACCCAGATGGTAAGTGGGTCTTATCCTTGTCCTAGATTTTTATTGTTGTTATTTATTATTATTATTATTATTATTATTACAGTAAACCCTCATTATACGATGGGGTTCCATTCCTGAAAACCCCATCGTAAAGTAATCCATCGTATAGCAATCCCATTATAACATGGAGTCAATGGGGATACGTTCCCAGACGTGCCTAAACTCTCACATACACACACCTTAGCACTCACATACATGAAATATCCTTATGTTTAAACATTTAAAGTAACACATTAATAGTGAATAAAGAGAAAAAAGCATGAAACCTACAGTATACAGTAGATCTTACCTTTACTGAAGCAAGCAACGGTTGTTTATGTGGTTCCTAGACAATTTGCCATGAAGTCGACAATTCGTCGTCATAATATGGACGTTCCCCCTCAGGACAATTCCCCGTCATTCTATAAATATACTTATTACTGATTAACTGATACTTTAATAACTAATTCTCAGGGGGATCTATCAAAGTCTATTTTCATTCAATAGCATTGGCTTTGGATATCATTTGTAAGTTGCACTTTTAGACAATATATAACTTGTTTCTACCATGCTGTAGTTGACCTTGAATTATATTCTAGCATCACCCACAGCTGTTTTCATTAATTTCCATTGGTACTACAACATCCTGGGTATATTTTAAAACGACTTTGAAGAGGTACAAGTACAGTACTAAAAAACTAGTGTACTTCCTAAATAAACTGATATGAAAATAAACGACGGGGAATCATCCTGACGACGAAAAGTCCCGATGGCGAATTGTCTTGTTATTGTTGTGATGGTGAATTGACTTGATGGCGAAATATCCAGAAACATTTATACAGACGTAACATGAAGATTATTTGTATAATTCCAAAGTATGTCCATCGTTCACTTAAGGTAATTAGGCATTTATATAAATGCCAGTGTCTCGTATGTAGCCTTATGCTAAGATGATGGATCGATCATAAATCAGCTGATTCAAGTTTCAATATATTATTATTTTTCATTTAATGCCCATGATTTGATGCCATATTTTACATTTACTATATAAACAATAAACCACCATCACTTTTATAACTTACATAATTAAAAAACTAGTGTACTTGCTAAATAAACTGATATGTAAATAAATGATGGGGAATCGTCCTGACGGCGAATTGTCCCTACTCGGCCTCACAGTCACAGGGACTCACAGCCCTCACACATCAATGTCAGAACTGCCTGGCTGGGCAGGGCTGGCTGGCTGGGCAGGGCTAGCTAATGAGGCAGGACCGGTGGACAAGTGTGTGTGGTCTAATGCCGACAGTGTGAGGACATTTTTGTTGCGTTTGCACATTCGCTGTTCACTGAGCCGTGGATGATCCATCGTTGTTGCAAATCGTTCCCATTGTATAGTGGGCATAGGATACTAAAATTTTGACATTGTATAAGCGATGGATGGACAGTGTGAAGAGAGCGCTGGATGCGAGAGGGATGTCCGTTGAGCAAGGAAGAGTGGCTGTGCGTGACAGAAATAAATGGAGAGAAATTGTGAATGAATAAGTGATGACGCAGCCCTGAGGGGATATTCTCCCGCATTTGGTCTGATCAGCTAGTCAGGTCAGGTGCGGGTAAGGGGATGGGTCTGTTATGATGTGGCAGGGGTAAACCAGTTCTGCTGTCGGGCCCTGCTGTGGATGTCACTGCTTGCATTGCGCAGTTGACCCTTGTGCGGTGTGATGCGGTGAGGATCTGTCCGTTCTCCCCTTTGGGGCTAAGATGCGAATGAATGTGTTTGAATGGATGAGTAAATGGAGAGTGAGTCATCCTGTCTCGGCTACCTCCCTTTCCTTGGGGGAAGCAGCCTAGGTATATAGATATAGATAGATAAGCGAATTATCGTACAAAGAGGCATCGTATAATGAGGGTTTACTGTATTATTATTATTATTATATATTATTATTATTATTATTAATATATACATGGATGGGGTTGTAAAGGAGGTGCAAGGTAGGGCAGTGGATGTGGGGGTGGCTCTAATGAATGAGGGTGAGATTTGGAAGATTCCGGTGTTGCTGTTTGCTGATGATACAGTATTGTTGAGTGAAGATAAATGGGAGTTGCAAGGTTTGGTGAATGAATTTGGGACAGTGCGTAGGAGGAGGAATCTGAAAGTTAATGTAAACAACAGTAAAGTTATGGTGTTTGAGAGGAATGAAGTCACAGAATGTACAGTGAGGTTGGATGGTGAGGATATGGAGAATGTGAGTGCATTCAAGTACTTGGGTAGTGTGATGAGTAAGGATGGAACTTTGGGGGATGAAGTACGTGAAAGGGTAGAGCAGTGAAGGAAGGTTGTTGGTTCACTGAAAGCAGTGATGAGAAATAGGGAGGTGAGTATGGAAGTTAAGAAGTCACTGCATGATAGTATTGTGATCCCTACCCTGACGTATGGAAGCGAGGCATGGACCTTGCAAGAGGGGAACAAGCCAAGAGTGAGAGCAGTGGAAATGAGTTACTTGAGAGGAGCATGTGGAGTGACATGGAGGGACAGGTTGACGAATGAAGAAGTGAAGGAACGTTGTGGGGTGGATGTGGATGTGGTTGAGAAGATTAGGAGAAATACACTGAGATGGTTTTGGCATGTGGAGAGAATGGAGAATGAAAGACTGACTAAGAGAGTGTATGTAGGTGAGGTGGAGGGAGGGAGAGGGAGGGGTAGACCGAGGATAAGGTGGAGGGATGGAGTTGAGAGGTATATGAGGGAGGGGGGAGTGAGCTGGGGGGAGAGTAGTCAAGTGGTGGGTGACAGAGCGACTTGGAGGCGTTTTGTCTGCGGCCACCCTTTGCGGGATTAGGGCGTTGGGCTATAGATAGATAGATAGATAGATTATTATTATTATTATTATTATTATTGGTGGCATGTGGGGGTGCCCACCATCCACTCACTCAGTGTAGTGCTGCTCTTGGGTGTCTGCTCTTTCCTCTCCTCCATCCTTATTTCCATCCATCCTCTTTTGTCTTTCCTTCATTCCTTCCTCATCCTTCTGCCTGTGGGTGACTTTACACTCCCTCTCCTACCTTTTTTTCCTTCATTCTTTCCTCTTCCTTCTGTTTGTGGGTGACTACACTGAGTGACAAGCCAAATGGTTTCCTGTACGCCAGGAAACCATTTACTACACTGGGTGGTAACCATATAGCCAAATTATGGTGCCTGGTGATTTGGTGGGTAATTACGGCGCTCCAATCGGATTGAGCCGGTGCAGGTTTATATCCAAGGGGTGGTTGGGGTTTATTGCTCACATAATGCCACTCAGGGATGAGTGAGGCTGGTCACTCTCACCTTAAATGTCAGGACCATTTGCCTAGCACAGGGTTCCTATGCTTCTCATGGGGCAGCATAGGATTGGATGATGGATGGAACAGGTAGATGTCACGAGAACAGGAATCTGGGCAATTATAAGTTATATGTAAAGATCATGGGAAGTAGTATCGCCAGGATACTATTGGGACAATATTGGGAATAAAGAGAACAGTGCACTAGTCAGCACTGGGGACAGTGGGCAGAGACACCACTAGTCAGCACTGGGGGCAGTGGGCAGTGAAGCCACTAGTCAGCACTGGGGGCAGTGGGCAGAGAAACCACTAGTCAGCACTGGGGGCAGTGGGCAGAGAAACCACTAGTCAGCACTGGGGGCAGTGGGCAGAGACACCACTAGTCAGCACTGGGGGCAGGGGGCAGAGACACCACTAGTCAGCACTGGGGCAGTGGGCAGAGAAACCACTAGTCAGCACTGGGGCAGTGGGCAGAGAAACCACTAGTCAGCACTGGGGCAGTGGGCAGAGAAACCACTAGTCAGCACTGGGGCAGTGGGCAGAGAAACCACTAGTCAGCACTGGGGCAGTGGGCAGAGAAACCACTAGTCAGCACTGGGGCAGTGGGCAGAGAAACCACTAGCCAGCACTGGGGCAGTGGGCAGAGAAACCACTAGTCAGCACTGGGGCAGTGGGCAGAGAACCCAATCACTGTTGCTTCGTGGGAAGTCTATATCGTGCTTAGTGTGGGCAGCGCACTTTATTGGTCTTAGGTGGAAGCTATGCCATTGGGGGCCGAGTCACACGTGTATAGGTGGGCACTGCCATCACTGTTTGGGGACACCCCTATAAGTGATTCCGTGGCCCCTGGTTGCTGAGGCCCCTGGCGGAACTCAACCCCCATCAGCAGCCGGGGTGTGAGTTCCCCGCCGCCCCTCTACCCTCGCCACCACCACACCCAGTCCCGACAGTGAGTGACAGTGAAAGTGTCGTGACAGTGATACAGTGACATTAGGGCTGGACAGTGAGCTACTCTGTGTAAGGGAGGCCTAGGGTAAGACCTGTCAGTGTTAATGTAACGAGACATGGAATAGTATTGTAACAGTGAACCCGGCCAAGCAGTGAATGTAGTGTCTGCCTACACATGCATATCTCAATTTCAGTAACATAGCCTTGGTCTAAGATCAGTCGGTGCTACCAGAACTAGGTCCCATTGGCTGCGGTCTCCGGCAGTTGGGGACGCCGACAGGAGCTGGCTGCGGCGTCGGCCTCCGTTGGGGTCCGTCAGGCTGGGCACCTTGGGGACTGGCTGCACAGAGGAGAGCCCGGTGGGAGCCACAGGGACTCTCCAGCAGTCCTCGGGGCTGGGACCTTTCTCCTGAAGGTTATCTCGCTGTGGGGATGTGGCAGCACCTGACGGAGGAGCGACTACAGGCCGTCTCCTGAAGGAGTGAGCGGCTACTGGCCGTCTCAAGGGCATCTTCCGAGCGGCTACAGGCCGTCTCCTGAAGGAGTGAGTGGCTACTGGCCTTCTCCTGATTGCCTCCCGAGCGGCTACCTGCCACCACAAGGGTGCGCCTTGAGCTATAGGAGTAGCTCCACCCAGATCCTGTCGGGGGTCAGCTCACCTGAAGGGTAGTCTCTTTTTCCTGCTATGGTGGCGGCGGGTGAGTTCCGGGTCATAGGGGCGCGCGGCCTGGGAGGACTTATGTCCCTGTCGCCAGGGGTTGGGTCGCCCTCTATTCCCCCCTCCATAGGCTCCTCCTGGGGTTGTTGAGATGCCCTTAGCAATGATGTCTGGCATTTTAATTATTATTATTATTAATATTATTATTATTATTATTATTATTATCATTGTTATTATAATAGTGGTAGGTGGTGGCGACACTCATCCACTCACTTAATGTAGTTCTTCCTACTTCTTCCTTAGCCTTTATCATTCTTTTTCTGTGCCTGTCCTCATCTCTTACTATTTCTCCCATCTTTCCTGTCACTTCTTATTGCTTTTCTTTCCTTTACAGGTGGCTTTACATTGAGTGACAAGCCAAATGGTTTCCTGTAAGCCAAGAAACCATTTACAACGTTGGGTGGTAACCATATAACCAAACAATACGTGCTCCCTACGTGTCAACAAGTGGGTTGGTGGAGGGTTAGTGCCCCTCCCCGTAAAACAACTAACTCAAAGTCAAATGGCCACCCCTTACGGGATTATGGCGTCTGGCAATAGATAGATAGATAGATAGATTATTAGTTTTTTTTCTCTTTATCATACCTCACCCTGTCCTAAGGTGATGATGATGATGATGTAAATGATGATAATGATGTAAATGATGATGATGATGATAATGATGATGATAGTGATAATGATGATGATGATGTAAATGATGATGATGATGTAAATGATGATGATAATAGTGATGATGATGATGACTTCTTAACATAGGATTGGATGTTGGCCTTCCTCTCTCTGTCTCTGTCTGTCTGTCTGTCTGTCTGTCTGTCTCTCTCTCTCTCTCTCTCTCTCTCTCTCTCTCTCTCTCCCTGGATGGATGACTATTCAAAAACGTACACACACACACACACACACACACACACACAGTAAACGGCCTTCCTCTCTCTCTCTCTCTCTCTAACGTGCCGTATTGAATGAAGACGTAGAGCCTTAAGATAACGTGTATACACCTACATACGTACATACATACACACGCGCACACTACATACTCACACGCACACACTTCATACACACGCACACACTTCATACACATACACACACTACATACACACACACACATACACTTCATACATAAACGCACACATCACACACACACACACACACACACACACACACACACACACACACACACACACACACACACACACACGCATCTACATACTGTACATATATCACAAATGTGCACACACTACATACACATATGCATACATACACACACACACACACACACACACACACACACACACACACACACACACACACACACACACACACACACACACACACACACACACACACACATCACGAAGCATACACGTACAGAACATACACAGGCATAGACACCAACACATATACGTCAAACACACGCACATACACACCTACACATGTACGTCACATACACACACGCACACACGTCATACTGATAAGACAGTTTATACTTACACACCTACACATGTACGTGAAATATACTCACATGACTACACACACTCACACGTCACACTGATAAAATTGCACACACACACACACACACACACACACACACACACACACACACACACACACACACACACACAAGTATTCTAAGGTAGGACTTGATGGTGGGGAAAGGAGTGTGTGTGTGTGTGTGTGTGTGTGTGTGTGTGTGTGTAACACACTCTAACCAAGCCACACTCTAACCAAGGCAAGACTATGAATATTGTCCACTATACTCTTTTTACCCTAACTTGGCCTAAAACTCACCTATTTCCGTCCTGAATGCTGAGTTGTAGCAATAGATGAACACTGGAAGATGATGCTGGTCACGAAGTGCAGAGGCAAGGCTGTAGAGCCATAGCATTGTACTTTCTGCCACTGAACTACGTGAAATCAGCTGCAAAAGAACGAAAATCTGGGCCAAGTGAAAGTGAAAAGAATATATCTCCCGCAGTTTATATATAATGTTTTTGTACGAACATTTATATCAACAGTTACCTTTTTTCCTTCATAATATGTAAGAACGACGTCGAACCAAGTTTTTGAAAAGATCCAGGAATGTAAGAGGTCTCTATGGTAAGAAATTAAGGAGAAAAGTGTTGTGGGTGTTGGCGGAGCATTGCGGTGAGATGTGCAGGCACACGCATGACTACACACACACACACACACACACACACACACACACACACACACACACACACACACACAATACTCTCTAATGGAACTTGCTGGTGGGAAAATGTGTGTATGTAACTGGTGGTGTGAGAGGTTGCCATGGTAACACACAGGCACCTCCCACTAGTCAACCAAAGACTTCCGTAGCGATATATTTTTGGACAAGGCTGATTAACATCCTTTTGTACGTTTTTTATGCAGATTATGGTAAAGCTTGAAGTATTTATACAGCACAGTAGGAGAGCAAGGTGTAATAAGCAAGATAAATAGCTAAGGAAGAGGTGCTAGGGAGTTGTAGAATGAGGTTATAGCTGTAATTTTTATCAGAGCGTTCCATTAAGCTGTATGTATAGCTTATCAGACTTAACATGGCTGAGATCTTATATTTGCTGCTTATTTATCATAGCATAATTACAAGCAGAAGAAGACGATAACACGGCCCTACATATCTACAACAGCACTTTTTCGTGACTAGCATCATACTCTAATGTCAGGTTCTTGTTACAGCTCAGCATTCAAGGTGGCGAGATGGCAATTTTAGGCCAAGTTAAAGTGAAGTTCTATATCCATTCCATATCACCTTTTCGTGACTATACCGGTCTTCCTCTAACACGGGCCAGATTTCCATTCCTGTGTAGGTCATTTTACTCATTTCACGTAGCCCAGTGCCAGGAAATGACAATGGTATGGCTCTACATCCTTTATACAGCACTTCTTCGTGACTAGCATCATATTTTGGTGTTCATCTATTGCTACAACTCAGGATTCAAGATGGAGAGATGGTCATTGTAGGTCCATTTAGGGAAAAGAGAGTATTGTTCTATGTTCTAGTGTTAATGTATCCTTACAGCTCAGCATTTAAGGTGAGGAGATGGCAATATTAGGCAAAGTGAAAGTGAATAGAGTATGGTAAACATCTAAGAATAATTTCTGACTTTATTTGCTACGGTCCCTGATGCTTCCTCTACGACGGTTTTCTCTTATGCACCCAGGCCCTTATGACCCAATCCCGGGTAAATAAAATCCTCTGGAGTCTAATAAAATAAAAGTACTAGAGTCGTCACGATCATTGGAGGGTTAATATTTACAGCATTAACGCTCTCAGACACTTATAAATAGCTCACACGTGCATAATAGCCTCTGGTATTAGCTAGAATAAATGCTAGAGTTACCCTGAAGATGAGAGAGCCTCCGTGCCCTCTAGTGGATGTAAAAGTAGTTGGGTAAAGTTTCACACAAGTTTCTGGGCTGAACAAGCATGGCATTCCATTGGTCAGTCAGTGGTACTCGGACGATAAGAGGGTGAGGCTGCGTCGGCTCCGTCTCCTGATGTAAGTGTTAAATTTTACTGTTTTGGGGTTAAATTTCGCTGTTTTTGCCATTAAGATGATTCAGATAGGACACAGAGGTATCTTGCTGCCAACCAGGAAGTGTCATAGGTCAGACAGATTCAACAGATGAGGGCAATAGACGTCGTTTTGCTGGTTAGGGGGTAGTGATGGTGTGTAGGCTTCTCCTCTTGCTGCAAGTGTTGGGTTTTGCTGTTTTTGCCATTAAGGTGACTAAATTAGGACACGGGGATATCTTACGGTCAGCCAGGAAGCGTTGTAGGCCAAAGAAATTGTTGAAAATAAGGGAAATTAATGTAATTTTAATAGTCGTGTATCGTCACCTAGAGCTATAGCCCTAATTGTCTAGTTATCTATAGCCAGACGCCTTAAACCCGTAACGGGTGGCCACAAACAAATCGCCTCCATGTCGCCCTGTACCGTGCCATTTCGCTGCCCTCCCCCCAACGTACACCCGCCTCTCTCGTATACTTCTCTACTTCATCCCTCCATCCCATCCCCTTCACTATGCCCATTTTATTATAACTTGGCCTAAAATTGCATTTTCTTCATCTCGAATGCAGAGTTGTAACAATAGGATATTATGTTAGTCACGAACAAGTGCTGTTTCAAAGACGCAACTGAGACGCGTGAAGTAAGCTGCAAATGGACGAAAATTTGGGCCAAGTTAAGGTGACAGGAGTAGAGTACAGAATCATTCTAGATAACATAAAGTTTCCGATTTAAAAAGAACTAGAAAAAATCATCATCATCACCACCACCACCACCACCACAACCAACATAATAGCCATCATCATCATCATCATCTATCTACTACTACTATCTCCTGCCAGACGCCTCAGTCGTCGTCGTCATCATCATCATCATCATCATCATTAGCATCAGCATCATTTAATATTTTCATACCTTCACTCTTACAAACATGCAGACAGTTTGAGTTACACACTGATATACGCACACAGTAAATACGCACAAAGAGCACGCACACAAGTACGCACACACTAAGAACGCACACAATAAACACGTACATATTGAATACGCACACAATAAACACGTACATATTGAATACGCACACAATAAACACGTACATATTGAATACGCACACACTAAACACGCACGCACTAAACACGCATGCACTCAACACGCACGCACTCAACACGCAAGCACTCAACACGCAAGCACTCAACACGCACACACTGAACACGCACACACTGAACACGTACATGCTGAACACATACACTTTGACCACGTACACACTTAGCACGTACACACTGATGCACGCACACGCTGCGGCATGTACGCACTATATATACACTCACACGGAGCAGGCACACACTAATGCACGCACGTATTCATTCACGCAAACACTGATACCAGCACTGATCAGAGAACGCACGTACACTAATACACACACACAGTGATACACACAGGCGCTGATACACACAGGCGCTGATACACGCACACTCAGATACGAGCACATAGATACACGCACACAATGATACACACACACACACACACACACACACACACACACACACACACACACACACACACACACAGATGCATGGGCTCAATGATGCTCGGACATTTTAATGCCCGCATGCACGCACGCACTCACGCACGCACGCTCGCATGTACGCACACACACGCGCACACACACGCGCGCGCGCACACACACACACACACACACACACACACACACACACACACACACACACACACACAGCCGCTACTGAGGTGGTGTCTCATTTTTAGCTGACGTGTTGGAGTGCGGGGGTAGACACACATATATATATAGAGAGAGAGAGAGAGAGAGGAGGGGGGAGGCATGATGTAAGATAGAGCGAGCGGGGGTGAGGGGCATGAGGTAAGTCAGGCAGGCAGGAGGAGGGTAGACTGTTGTTGTTCGTGTTCCTCCTCCAAATTCTCCTGTTCGTCAACGCGATAGGATGGCCGGGGATACTGTAGAGATGGAAGGCAAAAGTGGCAGGAGATAAATTATATAAAATGGTGATCCCTGAACCTCACCTGTATCGAATCGTTCGTGTCGTATCTTTATAAAGGATCTAACATGCTTGCATGCGTCGTCGGCCTTGGTCACATAATGGCGGCTCTCCACACTGCACAATCTTTTGCAGCCTCCCTTTTCACTCCCTTATACCTAAGGTCACACACTATGACCTCGTCCCAGGCCTTTCTCGGTCTCTCTCTCGCAGCCCTACCCCCGACCTTCACACTTCTCTCTTTCTCCACACCCAACTGCCATCCTCCACCCTCTCCACATATCCAAACCATCCTAATCTACCCCTCCTCATCACAACACCAGTACACTCCTGTCCCATCTTTTCTCTCAACTCGTCAATAGTAAACCTAGCCCCCCCCCACACACACACACACTCCCAGGCCTCGCATTCAAGAAGACACTTCACATCCATCTAATCATTGTCATTTCTGTGCGAAATGTGTTGACTACGTAAACCTTGGTTAGGTAAAGATTCGTTTATTCCCCTGAACCACACTGACATCATTCTTATTTTATTCTTATTGTTATCAAGCCATTTTATTCAGCTTACGAGCAGCCTCCCGTACTATAGATTTTATCAGTACTGTATCTGACTCCTTCAGTTTGAAAAGTGTACCCTAAGCTGAATAAAATGATCAGGCTGTTGCAAGAATAAAATGAACGACGTTTCCTGGCTGAATGGGTTAACACTAACATGATCATTTGCCCCGACATTATCCGATTTATTCACCATCTCGATGACTGACTGAGATTTTGGTAGTCATGGTCGGTGACAGGATGGGGCTTTGACCATAATGGCTTTCAGGTTGGCTCTCATGACTGTACCGTTCACATATTTGCATAAAGATTGTGATTTACACCCTTCCTTGATCAGGGCATGCGTTCTGACGTCGTGCGTCGTGTGAACTACGGGGGAAGGGGAGTGATGATTGTCTGTACCCCCACCCCCCCAAGAAATTACTTAAAAGAAATAATTCGTGTACTCTATTGGATGACGTGGATGTGGACGTATTATAACTACATATTTACACGGTACAGCAATTCCACTATGACACGAGCTGTTGACAATGCTGGTGCTCTTGGGTCTAAAGAAGCTATTTTTTCGGTGACAATCCCAACTAAGAAATGAGTTCATTATTCACACACCCGTCCGGCAAGGGAGATACAATAATCCTGGTTAACAGCTGTTTATTTCAAAGGTGCCCTGAGGTTTATGAAAAGTCCCAAACACTCCTTGCTAATTGAATATCCAGTGAAAGATAACTGTTAAATACCATTGTTAAATTTACCAACATTTACAAACAACCACACTGATATATTTCCAGAGGAAGATTTTTGTGTTTTGGCGTCATAGCAGTGGCTAATTGTACACACCATCTCTAAACTGTCACCTTCTCTATGCCCGCTACTCCAGTCCCCCTTCCCTACCCCCTCACCTCTTCCCTACCCCCTCACCTCTTCCCTACCCCCTCACCTCTTCCCTACCCCCTCACCTCTTCCCTACCCCCTCACCTCTTCCCTACCCCCTCATCTCTTCCCTACCCCTCACCTCTTCCCTACCCCCTCATCTCTTCCCTACCCCCTCACCTCTTCCCTACCCCCTCACCTCTTCCCTACCCCCTCACCTCTTCCCTACCCCCTCACCTCTTCCCTACCCCCTCACCTTTTCCCTCAACCCCCGTCCCCTCTTCCCTGTACCCTCTCACCTCTTCCCTACCCCCTCACCTCTTCCCTACCCCCTCACCTCTTCCCTACCCTCTCACCTCTTCCCTACCCCCTCACCTCTTCCTTCAACCCCCTCACCTCTTCCTTCAACCCCCGTCCCCTCTTCCCTGTACCCTCTCACCTCTTCCCTACCCCGTCACCTCTTCCCTACCCCCTCACCTCTTCCCTACCCCCTCACCTCTTCCTTACCTCCTCACCTCTTCCCTACCCCCTCACCTCTTCCCTACCCCCTCACCTCTTCCCTCTACCCCCTCACCTTTTCCTTTTACCCCCCTTACCTCTTCCCTCTACCCCCTCACCTCTTTCCTCTACCCCCCCTCCCCTCTTCCCTACCCCCTCACCTCTTTCCTCTACCCCCCTCTCCTCTTCCCTACCCCCTCACCTCTTTCCTCTACCCCCCTCTCCTCTTCCCTACCCCCTCACCTCTTCCCTCTACCCCTTCACCTCTTCCCTCTACCCCCTCACCTCTTCCCTCTACCCCTTCACCTCTTCCCTCTACCCCCTCACCTCTTCCCTACCCCCTCACCTCTTCCCTACCCCCTCACCTCTTTCCTCTACCCCCCTCTCCTCTTCCCTACCCCCTCACCTCTTCCCTCTACCCCTTCACCTCTTCCCTCTACCCCCTCACCTCTTCCCTACCCCCTCAACTCTTCCCTCTTCCCCCTCCCCTCTTCCCCCCTCTTCCCCCCTCTTCCCCCTTCTTCCCCCTCTCCTCTTCCGTACCCCCTCACCTCTTCCTTCTATCCCCCTCCCTCTGTCCCTACCCCCTCACCTCTTCCCTACCCCTTCATCTCTTCCCTCTACCCCCCTCCCCCTTCCTTACCCCCTCACCTCTTCCCTACCCCCTCACCTCTTCCCTCTACCCCCCTCCCCTCTTCCCTACCCCTTCACCTCTTCCCTACTCCTTCACCTCTTCCCTCTACCCCCTCACCTCTTCCCTCTACCCCCTCACCTCTTCCCTCAACCCCCCTCCCCTGTTCCCTACCCCCTCACCTCTTCCCTACCCCCTCACCTCTTCCCTACCCCCTCACCTCTTCCTTCTACCCCCCCTCCCATCTCCCTGCCACCAGTCAAACCTCCCCTACCCTCACACCTCTGCTCTCCACCTCTCAGGTTGAATTTTTCCATTGACACGAAGAAAGAAGAGGATTTTCGCACGACCAAGCAGGCAGAGGATATTTACACGGCCAGGCAAGCAAAGGATATTTACACCGACACGACAGACGACAGCAGTGGGAAATAATAGCTTTCTTCACAAGTAAAAGGTATTTGAACCATTTTTAAACTTTTTGAAATTTGAAATATTTTTTTCTGAGCTTTTCTCACATCGTACACTTAGTCATGCATTTTGTTTATTGTTAAAAGATGTTTGAGTGATTTACACACACACACACACACACACACACACACACACACACACACACACGCACGCACACACACACGCACGCACACACACACACACACACACACACACACACACACACACACACACACACACACACACACACACACACACACACACACACACACACACACACACACACACACACACACACACACACACACACACACACACACACACACACACACACACACACACACACACACGCACACACACACACACACACACACACACACACACATACACACACACACACGCACACACGCACACACACACACACACACACACACACACACACACACACACACACACACACACACACACACACACACACACACACACACACACACACACACACACACACACACACACACACGCACACACACGCAAACACACGCACACTCACCTGTCTCTCTCTCTCTCTCTCTCACACACACACACACACACACACACACACTCTCTCTCTCTCTCTCTCTCTCTCTCTCTCTCTCTCTCTCTCTCTCTCTCTCTCTCTCACACACACACACACACACACACACACACACACACACACACACACACACACGCGCGCGCACTCGCACACGGGCATGCACACACACACACACACACACACACACACACACACACACACACACACACACACACACACACACACACACACTCTCTCTCTCTCTCTCTCTCTCTCTCTCTCTCTCTCTCACACACACACACACACACACACACGCAAAGATAAATTTTGCACGAGAGCACTGATAGCTATGTGGTGGTTGTGATGGTGGTGATCGGTGTTGGTGGTGGTGGTGTGTGGTTGATGGTGGTGGTAGTACGTGGTGGAGGTGGTGGTGATAGTGTTATGCTTGTGGTGGTATGGTGACGGAGTGTTGTTTTGATGGAATGTGGTTGTGGTGGTGGTGGTGGTAGTGTGGGTGTGGTGGATATAGTATGGTTGTGAAGATCCTAAACTCCTAAAGGCAGGAAGGATGTGTGGAATGGGAAGGAATTGGGTGACAAGTTGGGGTTAGAAGACATTGACGTAAGTTTGCAATATAATGTTGGTGTTATGGAAAATAAATCTCTCAGGGAAATGCGCTACGAAGCCTGCTATGCCACCCAGAATACGGGACATAGGCTCAGCAGTAGCATATAGTGCGTACTTTGGCCTAATTGATATTTGCTCCACAGAAAACGATGGAAACGCCGGAGGACGAGATGTCAACCCTGGCCAGCGAGATGGCAACTGCAGGCGAGGGGGAAGGCGAAGCTGCAGCCCCAGAAGACGAGATGGCAACCTCAGAAGACGAGATGGCAACCTCAGAAGACGAGATGGCAACCTCAGAAGACATGGCAACCTCAGAAGAAGGGGTGGCAACTACGGAAGAAATGGCAGGTGTAGACGACGAGATGGCCGCTCGAGAACATGGCAAGCCCTGCAGAGGAACTGGTGCAGCGTGTGTTGTAGCTTGTACTGATAGGTGATGTGGTAGGGAGGGTAGCAGCAGCTGTGGCGGCACCTGTATAGCGTTACTCTGGTAGGCATTGCATTCCTTAGGCACCTTTGATGTTCCTGTATTTCCCCAGGCGATGCAGAGACGGCTGCGAGGGAGAGACGAGACGGCCGAGAGACCAGGGAGACCGGAGAGCCTGCAGGGAGATCGGAGCGCCGGACAGGACAGGTGACAGGTTGTATTTTTCTTTGTATTTTCCTTTAGGGTGTGATTGTGTGTGATTTTGTGTGTGTGTGTGTGTGTGTGTGTGTGTGTTTAGTTCCCAGCATACTAGGCTGGGTGTGGCAGGTAGGTGGGTCTGGGGAGGGAGGGTGGGGTGGGGGGAGGCGGGAAAGGGGGGACTTCCTTCCACTTCCATCTTCCTCTCCGTCTGTCCTGTCTGCCTGTCCTCAGCGCAGCCGAACGTGCTGGGATGGTGTGTCTGTCTGTTAGTGTCTGTCTGCTTTAGTGCTTCTTTCTCTTCCCCACCTTTACTCTTTTATGCGCTTTTTCTTTTTCTGTCGTTCTAGAGTGAGCGTGATGGAGAGAGGGTAGAGGGGCGAGTAGGAGCGAGGGAGCGAGTTGGAGATAGACATAGGACCTACTACATAATATTAATTGCTAAAGGTATCTTGCCCGTATTTAACTGATATACTTTGATAATACTTGAAACATTTGCTCTAGTCCAATACTTTTGTGATATACTTTGAGATACTTTAATATATAAAATCTTCTGCCAGAGTAACCTAACAGCTGCTGCCATTGCTACTTGTATACTTTGTAAATGTATTGTAATTGTAAACTCTTGTAAAACACTAAAGATAATAAAAGAATCAGCTGTATATCAACTTTACTTTGCCCTTTATGGTATTACAAATGACTAAAATACAATATCACAGAAAAAGTAAAGTATGCAAAGAAAGCCTACAATGCTATACTCTAGTTGCCAAAGACATGGAACAGAGTACACAGTAGACTCCAGCACAAGTTAACTTGCTGATATAAACTCTTGGGTATAAAAACCCACAATTCAACTTGGACTTTATACCAGTTCCACCATCTCGAAAAATCCTAAGTCCAAAAAGCACTCCAATTTGGACTTAGGATTTTTTCGAGTGACTGGATCTGGTATAAGTCTTAAGGGCACCAAAACCCTTACTTCGGACTTAGACTTTATACCCACCAGAGAAGTGGGTATAAAGTCTAGGGATATAAAAGCCCTACTTCAACTTAGAAACTGCCTTCCCCGTATCACATGGTATAGTAACACCTCCATCTACCCCACACGACTTATTCTTTACCTTTTTGTTGTCTCTGTCCTCTTCTTCATCACTCGCTTCCCTCTCGCTGCCGCGTATCATCCTCTTTCTCTTCTCTCTTGTACTGATGACCTCCGTAAACCCGGTATCCATATCTATTTCTTCCTCGTTGTCACCCAAGGGGCCTCCCTTCCCTCGTTCATGGCCATGGCACTAGCCATTTCAGGGCACGTTGGTTTTGTAGTGCATCCGATCAGTTTCAACTCAGTTGTTAAATTACTGTGTGATGAAGCGCTCTGGGAAGCACGTCTGCCTGCCACGGAGGTCAAGGACAGAATGAAGAGGGTGTATGTAGGTGAAGTGGAGGGAGGGAGAGGGAGGGGTAGACCGAGGATGAGGTGGAGGGATGGAGTTGAGAGGTATATGAGGGGGGGTGAGTTGGGGGGAGGGTAGTCAAATGGTGGGTGACAGAGCGACTTGGAGGCGTTTTGTCTGCGGCCACTCTTTGCGGGATTAGGGCGTCGGGCTATAGATAGATAGATAGATCTATCGGTGGATAAATCAATAATTATATGGTGTCACGGTAGGGTCAGGCTCCATATTACCTCACCCTTACCAGCTTACTTCGGCATTTGTCAGGTTAATATACATAATACATTCACTGTTATGTCCATCCATCTCTCTCATTCTCCTCATCTCACCCTGTTTACTTCCCTCTCATCATCATCATCATCATCATCATCATCATCATCATCATCATCATCATCATCATATTTCCCAGTTCTGTATTATATAACCATCTTTTTTTTTTTTTTTTTTTTTTTTTTACATACTACATAAATGTAAGATGTGTTGTACTTCATGAATATAGGATATGGCTGTATGATAGGCCAGCCAGTTGCAAGTAATGGTGTGTGTGTGTGTGTGTGTGTGTGTGTGTGTGTGTGTGTGTGTGTGTGTGTGTGTGTGTAATTCACCGGGTCGGTCAGGATCACTTGATGGTCGTGATCGTCAGCTTTTACCCTCCCGGAAGGGAGCTGAGAGCTCATATAGTCCGATCTAAGGGCAAGGCTGTGACCACACACGCACACACCAGTCCCCTTGCTCAAGGGGGACAGTAACCACCCACTTCGTCAGTGAAACTTTTCGCAACGTGTGTGTGTGTGTGTGTGTGTGTGTGTGTGTGTGTGTGTGTGTAAACTTAACCCATTAGCTGTGGTGGCTTCTCTTCAGTTAACATAAAATCGCTTACTGTATGCTGAAGTATATATACATATATATTTATTTTCCGGTCACAGCGTTCATCTAGCACGTCATATACTGTTCAGTTCTGCCGAGTTGCTCTTAGCTGAACGTATCGATGTAACGTTAGCCAAAACAAAATACCGTCTTTGTAACTAATTCGCATCTTACAGTTTCGATATCTAATCTCATTGTTCGTACATCACGATACTTTAGGCAGACAAGAAAATAATCTACCGAAATAGAAAACGCTAGTTACATGGATAACTGATATATTTTTCGTTCCTGGACTAGGCACATTTTACCCCTCTCCTATTCTGTCCTACTTTAGCCTAAACCAACCCATCCTAACCTACTTTTCTCTGCCCTACACTACCCTACCCCAGCCTACCCTGCCCTAGCGTTCCCTACCCTATCCTACCGCTGAGGTCTCCTGTAGGGATACTCGTTCTTCGGTTTTTGCCAGGCTTAGGGAGGTGGAGGAGATTAAGGTGTTGGACATCCGTTCTGGGGGCGGAGAGACTTACAACATCCCTTTGTCTTGTTGTAAACTTTGGTCTACCCTTTCCCTGTCATGACACTTCTCCGGAGTCGATAATATTCCCCATGCAGTGCTGAGGTACCTGGATGATGAAGCAGTGTCCTTCCTCCTGAGTCTTATAAATAGAATTTGGAGAGATTCGTCCACTCCTGCTTCTTGGCGGGGGCTGTTGTCCTACCGTTTCACAAGCCAGGTATTGCAGGTCACCATCTTGGTTTGCGTGGTAGGTTGCCTTTACTGATTATGGAATTTTTCCGTATTGGTGCCACCTTGTTTCCCTCATATCCTCAAGAGGAGGGAGTGCCTCAAACTAGTGTCCTTAGTGTCACCGTCTTTGCTAAAGTTCAGGAAGATTTTGTTGGCTCTGTTCCGGAGGGAGTGTCTGCCTCGCCGTATCCTCGCTATCCACATCCGTTTGGGTACAGGGTGAAGGCTGCCATGGGGGATGTGGATGTTCCAACCTTTCTTGTTTGTCCTGTGCGTGTACCAAGGATGGCTCCCTGGCTCCTCTCAGGGGTGCAACCGTGTGTTTACTTTCCTGAGAGAGGGGCCTTTCTTTCCTCACAGGCGGCTCTTTGCTATTTTTTAGAACATGCTTCCTCTCACAGTGTCTCGATTCTCGTATGTACTGATGGATTGAAATCCCGTGAGGGGACAGGCTTGGGTGTTATATTTCCCGATTTCATTCGTGGTAGGAGTCTTCCCCCCATCGTATCTACTTTTATCGCAGAACTTACTGCTATTTTACTCGCAGTCAAATTGATATTTAGCTTCCCTCCTGTTTGTTATACAGTTTTTAGCGACTCTGCCGATCTCCATTTTGTGTTTTCCCGTCCAATCCTCTTTTGTTGTCTACAGTGTTTTAGAATGGCTGTGCTTGCTAGGGACTGCTTTGTGGTTTTGTACCATTGTGGGCAATGAGCATGCTGACGCTCTGGCAAAGGCTGCTGCCTCTCGCCCATCCTCACCTCTCCCTGCCTCGCTCAGTGATATTCATCTAACCACTCACTGTTTGCTCCCACTGGCAGAGTAGGTGGGATGCGGTGGGGGCCAACAAAATGTGTGATATTTGTGGGTAAACGGGCCCCTTCATTTGCCGAGGTCTGAATGCAGGTGGGAGACGGCTTTATGCTGGCTCCGAATGGGCCATTCCTGGTTCTCTCATTGATTTTTAATGGAGGACTCTCCCCCTACTTTCTGTGTGGAATGCTTCGTCCCCCTGACTCTTCGGCTTTTGCTGATGGTGTCCACTGTTGGGGAATTGCGCCATCGTTACCTCTCTGAGCACCGGGCAGGAGAGGGATTGTAGTCTTCTGTTGGTACTTGGAGAGGATGCTTGTTGTGGTGGAGGGGGAAACCTTTGCTTGGTGTAGGCAGCTGCACTACCGTGTAAAATTTAGTATACAGTGGTTTTAGTGTTCTTAGTGTTTTAGTGTTTTTCTTGTTTTAATTATGAATTGTATTGTGTGTGTGTGTGTGTGTGTGTGTGTGTGTGTGTGTGTGTGTGTGTGTGTGTGTGTGTGTGTTTCATCTTTTCGAGTGCTTTTATTCTCGTTGTCGTCCGGCGGCATATGACCCTGGTTGTTGTATCGCCAGATTTTATTGTATATACTTATTCAGTTCAATTTACCCTACCCTACTCTTCTCAACCCTACACTAGCCTACCTCAGCCTACCCTACCCTACCCTGCCATTGCCGACCCAACTCTACCCTACTTTAACCTACCCTCCCCTGTACAGCCCTTTCACCACTACATTACTTTTCCTGTTTTCTTCTCTCTACCTTCGGATGATTTTCTTCACCTCTACAGTAGAGAGAAATTTCGAACTGGAAGGGTTAAATACTGCCATCATCAACCCCATCTCTATCAGGGGATCTCCTAAGCTGAATAAAATCATGCGGTCAGCTAGGACAATGTAAATAAGTTGTTCTCGGCTTGAAAGATTAAATGATTCTGTCCCGTCATCCTAAGAGGGTTTTCTGAAGCTGTAGGATATCGTCAGAAGCTAACAAAGTGTAAAAGTGACATCCGCAAACCGAGAGCTCTGCGTCCAGCGCTCCGCGGTTCAAGTCCCAGAGGTGGACAGATGTTTTGACGTGTAGACGTTACCAGGGCGTAGCTTGGTGGCCTACCCTTTAATATTCTGGACTAATGGTGGTCTAGCCTCGTGCCCCTGCGCTCCACCTCATAAAAAAAAAAAAAAAAAAGGAAAGCCAAGGGTCATGAATGAACTAAAGGACTGAACTAAGCGGAGAAGAACAAAAATCGTAGAGAAGATCGCCCCAAATTTGATGAGACAGTGTAGTATAACTGAGTGAAATAGGCGTTGGATATGACGGAACTAAACGGCAGTTATACCCACCTCTCTTCTGTACCCTACACTACCCTGATTCAGCCTACCCTACCCTACCCAGCCCTACACTACCCTACCCAGCCCTACCCTACCCAGTCCACCACCACCCAGCCCTATCTTACCCTGCCATAACCTATCCTACCCTCCCCAACTCAACTCGACCCATCCCTACCCCATACTGCCAAAACCAACCCAACCTTACCCCACCCTGTCAAGACCGACACAATCCTACCCCACCCTGCCAAAACCAACCCAGTCCTACTCCACCCTGCCAAACCCGACCAATCCTTTCCCACCCTGCCAAAAGCCGACCCAATCTTACCCCACCCTGCCAAAACCGACCCCATCCTACTTCACCCGGCCAAAACCGACCCAATCCTACCCTACCCTGCCATAACCGACCCATCCCTACCCTACTCTGCCAAAACCAACCCAATTCTACCCCACCTTGCCAAATGCGACCCAATCCTTGCCCACCCTGCCAAAACCGACCCACACCTACCCTACCCTGTCCAAACCGACCCAATCCTACCTCACCCTTCCAAAACCGATCCAATCCTACCTCACCCTTCCAAAACCGACCCAATCCTACCCCACCCTGCCAAAACCGATCCAATCCTACCCCACTCTACCAAAACCGATCCAATCCTACCCCACCCTGCCAAAACCGATCCAATCCTACCCCACTCTACCAAAACCGAGCAAACCCTACCCCACCCTACCAAAACCAACTCAATTCTACTCCACTCTGCCAAAACTGACCTAATCATACCCCACCCTGCCAAAACCGACCCAATCCTGCCCCACCCTGCCAAAACCAACCGAAACCTAACCAATACTCTGCCAAAACCGACCCAACCCTTCCCCACCCTGACAAAACCGACCCATACCTATCCCACCCAGCCAAAACTGAGCCATTCCTATCCCACCCTGCCAACTCTGACCCAATCCTACCCCACCCTGCCAAAACCGACCCATCTCTACCCCACCCTGCCAAGACCGACCCATCCCTACCCCACCCTGCCAAAACCGACCCAATCCTACCCCACCCTGCCAAAACCGACCCAATCCTACCCCACCCTGCCAAGACCGACCCATCCCTACCCCACCCTGCCAAAACCGACCCAATCCTACCCCACCCTGCCAAAACCGACCCGATCTTACCCCACCCTGCCATATCCGACCCAATCCTACCCCACCCTGCCAAAACCGACCCGATCTTACCCCACCCTACCAAGACCGACCCATTCCTACCCCACCCTGCCAAGACCGACCCGTCTCTAACCCACCCTGCCAAGACCGACCCGTCCCTTCCCCACCCTGCCAAAACCGACCCATTCCTACCCCACCCTGCCAAAACCGACCCAATCTTACCCCACCCTGCCAAGACCGACCCGTCCCTTCCCCACCCTGCCAAGACCGACCCATCCCTACCCCACCCTGCCATAACCAACCCAATCCTACCCCACCCTGCAAAAACCATCCAAGTCCTACCCCACCCTGCCAAAACTATCCCAGTCCTACCTCACCCTGCCAAAACCGACCCAACCCTACCCCACCCTGGCATAACCGACCCAACCCTACCCTGCCCTAACCAAACCAATCTTATCTAACTCATTTTTCACTCTAACACTTTCTTCAGTTTTCTTCATTCTTTCTCCAGACGATTTTCTTCAGCTCTGGAGAGGAATTTTGAATTTGAGGGGTTAGATACAGCCAGCATCAACCCCTTCTCTGTCAGGGGATCTCCTAAGTTGAATAAAATCGTGCGGTCAGCTAGGACAAAGTAAATAAATCGTTCTTGGTCTGAAGGGTTAAATGATTCTGTCCCGTCATCCTAAGAGGGTTTTCTGAAGCTGTAGGATATCGTCAGAAGCTAGCAAAGTGTAAAAGTGACATCCGCAGACCGGGAGCTCTGCGTCCAGCGCTCCGCAGTTCAAGTCCCAGAGGTGGACAGATGTTTTGACGTGTAGACGTTACCAGGGCGTAGCTTGGTGGCCTACCCTTAAATATTCTGGACTAATGGTGGTCTAGCCTCGTGCACCTGCGCTCCACCTCATAAAAAAAAAAAAATAAAAAGGAAAGCCAAGGGTCATGAATGAACTAAAGGACTGAACTAAGCGGGGAAGAACAAAAATCGTAGAGAAGATCGCCCCAAATTTGATGAGACAGTGTAGTATAACTGAGTGAAATAGGCGTTGGATATGACGGAACTAAACGGCAGTTATACCCACCACTCTTCTGTACCCTACACTACCCTACCCTGTCCAAACCGACCCAATCCTACCTCACCCTGCAAAAACCGACCCAATCCTACCCCACCCTGCCAAAACCGACCCAATCAAACCCCACTCTGCCAAAACCGACCAAATCCTAACCCACGCTGCCAAAAGCAACCAAGACCTATTCTATACTCTGTCATAACCGACACAATCCTACCTCACCCTGACAAAACTGACCCAGTCCTCCCCCACCCTGCCAAAACCGACCCAACCCTACCCCACCCTGCCAAAACCGACCCAACCCTACCCCACCATGCCAAAACCGACCCAATCCTACCCCACCCTGCCAAAAAAGACTCAATCCTGCCCCACCCGGCCAAAACCGACCCAATCCTACCCCACCCTGCCAAAACCGACCCAACCTTACCCCACCCTGCCCAAAAAAACTCAATCCTACCCCACCCGGCCAAAACCGACCCAACGCTACCCCACCTTGCCAAAACCGAACCATTTAGTACCACCCCAGAGCCATAACCCCCAGTGCATCCCTCTCCTGCTGTTCTCCCCTACAGGAGCAACACCACGCCGACGGTCCCTATACGTGGTGGGGAAGGAGCGGCCTTGTACGCCCTTCAGTTGCTTCTGGTAGGAAACCGATCCCAGCTCCCGGCTACCCTGCCAGAGTACGTACCAGGGTAAAGAGCCCATTCTATCGTACGTGTAGCTTTTCCCTAAACCAGTCTTATCTAACTCATTGTCCACATTAACACTTTTTTCCATTTTCATCTTTCTTCCTCCAGACGATTTTCTTCAACTCTGGAGAGAAATTTCGTACTGGAGGGGTTAGATACAGTCACCATCAACCCCTTCACTACGAGGGGATCTCCTAAGCTGAATAAAATCGTCCGGTTACCTAGAACAAAGTAACTAAGTCATTCTCTGTCTGAAGGGGTTATTGTGTCTGTCCCATCATCCCGAGAGGGTTTCTTTAAGCTCCAGGAAATCGTCTAAAGGTAGCAAAGTGTAAACATGACGTCAGCACTTGTTCTAGGCGCCACAGATCGAGTCCCGGAGGTGAACAAAGGTTTTTATATCATATAGACGTTTTATATTTTATATTTTGCAACTTTCAGAGGCATTTACTCAGCTTTAGGAGTCTTATGGATAGGCTCAATCAAACGTATCGAACCTCCCATGTTAGAAAAAATAGCTTACAGAAATGCGTCCTCGTACTGAAGGGGCGGAATGGACAGATCGAGTGACTAAGATATTGAATTATGTATATGACTGGTTTTGTTGTTATTTCTATTATTATTATTATTATTATTATTATTATTATTTCAGGCAAATGTCCCAGGCTTCTAGACTGGCTGACTAGCGAATATTATTAAGTCTCCCGTGGCTCCGTGCTCCTTCCACTCAAGAGCCTGCACTTCACGCATTCCACGCACAAGATGGCGCCACCGCTGCATTCCTGCGAAGACGAGAGGTCAAGAGGACGACACTTGCTTTTTGTTTGTTTGTTTACTGTAATTGCTTAAAGTTGTGATCCCTCCAACTTGAATGCTCAGTTGTAACTATAGATAACTAGAATACGATGCTAGTCACGAAGAAGGGCTATGAAAAGATACAGAGCTCGTAGTATTTTTTTCTTTTAACTAAGATACATGAAATAAGCTGCAAAAATACGAAAATACGAGCTTACTTAATGTAAATGAATTATAGTACGTTCAAGATGGAGGGAAGGCATTTTGTATTTTGTTTGTGATGTTATAGTGTCTCTCAGGATCCTAGGATCCTCTCTCGGCTGAACCAAATTGTCTGGCGTCAGCTGGAACATGATGCTAGAGTTATGTCGGTCGTGAGGGGGTTAATGGTGACGGTATTGACACTGTCAGGCTCCTATGACTCACTCAGTCGAATAAAATCGTCTGAGTCAGCTGAAATGGGGTACTAGAGTTGTCCCGAGCATCACTCAGGGGGTTAAGATTCTTAACCCTCTGGTGCTTGGGACAACTCTAGTATTCCATTCCAGCTGACAGACGATTTTGTTCGGCTGAGTGAGTCATAGGAGCCTGACAGTTACTACACTGTCACCATTAACCCCCACATGACCGGCATAACTCTGGTATATCATGTTCCAGCTGACGCCAGACAATTTGGTTCAGCCGAGTGGGTCTGGGGCCTGGGGGGCACTAAATGAAAATATCCAAAAAATATTAAAGGGGGGCTATATCAATTTTGCCACAGGAGGTATACCAAAATTGGACTTTTTAATAAAACCCCCTCCTCTCTCACTCCCTGTGTTTTGTATATACCCCTCTCTGTCTGCCTGTGGTGTGTCTGTGTCCCACCCTCTCTGTGTGTGTGGTGTGTCTACTGTGTGAAGGTGGCTGTGGCTATGTACGTGTCTTGGTGTGTGTAGTAGTGTGTGTGTCTTGATGTGTGTATGTATGTAGTAGTGTGTGTAAGTGTCTTGGTGTGTGTGAGCTGAAGTGTAAGTATGGGGCCTTGTGGTTTTAAGGAAAGCCTGCTACGCAAACTTCCCTCAGCCACATTTTAAAGAAACCTCTATCACACCGGGACTTGAACCCGGGTCCTCCTGATCAGCAGGCCAGCACCATGCTGACCATGCCACCGCGCCCCCATAAGAATACCGGCTAAAACTTCTACTGTATTTTATTTCTTTACATGTTACAAAAAATGGGAAATTGAACTATCATGCACAGACTAAACTAAATTGTCATGTACCTATTAATGTCGCTTTAGGAGGAGATATTTCGAAATTTCCTGAGCTACTTGGAATACCTAAGCCTGCAGTTTAATGCTAATCATGAACAAGTGCTATGGAAAGAATATAGAGCAGTTGCTACTTATATAAAGGGAGAAAGTAAAAACTGCAACTTAGCCTGCTATCCAACGGCAGGACTTAAACGATTAACCATATATTACATAAACTTAACACACTGAGTGACACAGAAACTAAACATATGATACAAATTCTTTAATGAAACTTATAATGAGAGTACAAATGACAAAATATACACTGCACAGGAAGACAGTACAGTACTCAGTGGTCATACCTTCTGTGAGATTAAGAATGAAAGCCTATCTGTTGTACCGATTTATAAACGGAAGAGATGAATCGCTAAATTTGATCCACAGTAAAAAATAATAATAATAATAATAATGAATACATAAAACAATAAAGACAAACCATATAGACTACATGTCCACCCTAAACTGACAAAAACCTGGCATCTCTCCACCTTGAATGCTGAGCTGTTTCTAGAGATAAAGACTAGATTATCATGCAAATCACAATGAAGATCTATGGGGAGGATGCAAAACCATAATACTGTCTTATTCTGCCACTTAGATACAGGAACTAAGCAGCAGAAGGACTAAAATTTGTCAAGGTGAGCCAACTACAATGACACAGATGAAGTCTGAGATTATATAATGTGTAATCATGAACTGATTGCATCATTCAGTAAAGATTACAAAAGGAAAAGCTATCAAATCTGAAAGTGTAAGTACTATACAAGATATGATTAACCTTGTACATCCATATTCTGAGATATGCTTCCTATATCATAGCCTACACACAAATTCATCCCCCTCAACAGTAATGGTATATTCCTGCTGTCTCCTGACTTCCAATCAACTTATGAAACCTCTCTCCTAATTACAGTACAGTAATATGTTAATGAAGGCTGCTAGTAATTACCTTCAGTATGATAATTCTTATTTAAAGGTAGCAGCAATGGTTAATGAAGGATGTAAGGTATGCAGTCCTTCCAGTTCAATATACTATATCTCCAATCAGGCTTTATCCAGTGTCTCTCCTACACATGTTAAAGAATGTCATATGGGACTCTAAGTTTGAAAAGTCTCTCCTATGCTGATTAACATAGTTTAAAGGTAACAAGAATGGCTTAATGAAGCCTGTCCCTAACCTCTTCAGTCCAAAAGCTCTCCTATCAACCTTTAATTACTTTCCTACTGAACAGGTTCCTGAAGGTTGTAATGTGACCCTTCCAGTTTGAAAAGTCTTACCCAAGCTGAGGGGGTGCGGTAGCACAGTGGTAGCGCGCTGGACTTGTGATCGGGGGATTGCCAGTTCGAGCCTCGCCCGGGCTGCCATGCCGGGAGGGGTAGCTCCCTTCTGTAACCCTAGCGGGGCTATATAGTCCAATACAGGGCTTAGCTCGGGGGAACTCCATTTCTCCCATTTACCCAAGCTGAATAACAGTCTTAAATTAGCAAGAATAAAGGCTAATCATTGGAGCAGTTTGTGCCCTGTAATCCAAAAGATGTAGTTATATTCTCATTTTACTATCTATTTCTACCACCAGACCATCATATCTAACTTGAGACAGACATATAGTACTGTATTAAAGGGATTAATGGAGGAAGAACAGGACTGAAGAGTATTGTATCGGTGCTGTAATAAGAAGGGGTAGATTGAATGATGGGGCATGTTGAAAGGATGGAGGATGGCAACTGGACACAGAAAATGGCTTGGAACAAGGTCATAGAGTGTGACATCAGGGATAGGAGGCTGATCACAGAGGTTGCCAGAGGACTAATCCCAACCAGCTAGGACCAATGGACCACATAGCTCTGAAGGGCAAGGAGAGACCTCGTATACGCTACCCTGGTGGGGGCTCGAACTGTCAACTTTATGGTTGTGAAGAGCAAGCGCTACTACTGAGCTACTGCAATCGAGCAGCATGGAAAGTCGCCATTAGGTGACCAAAGCCAATGCATGCAAGCATGTTGGAACCTTCATAAATGATACGATATAACCCCTCCAGTTCAAAGTCTTTCCCATGCTGAATATCATCTGAAGGAAGCATGAATAAAATCAGTTCATCTTTCAAGTGTGTGGTTAAAACTGAAATCCCATACCATAATGCAACAGTGACGTCACACTTCAAATTAAACATTTACTTATTAAATTTTAAGAAGAAAATTTCGTGAATATATTATCAGTCTTTTAAACATTAATTTTCGTGCAAACTGAATAGAGAGGTAAGTAAAGTGTTTCTTGTTAAATTAAAGATAACCCCATGAATCAGTGGCATCATCATCTTTCTCTCTGAAATTCCATACAGAGTACCAGAGTAGGATCACTATTTACTGTCCTGCCGATATATCTCTACAGTTTTACAAGGGGATTTAAAAATAAACGGCCTGGTGGTGGTGGCAGGGGATAAAATTTTGCGATACCAGTCTCTAATCTGCTGCCATTCCCTACAGAACCTGAGCATAATAGACGAGAAATTAGCCCAGGTTGATGCAGCAATTCTTAACTCAAAATTGCCCCAAGAACAACTTTCTGAAGTTTGTCAAACATTTCATGCAACACCCTGTATGGGAAATTTGGATAAAATATTGGTGATATAATTCCCTAACTGTGTGCCATTCCCAACAGAATCTGAGCAGTCTAATGAGTCCACGCTTTGAAGGTTGGGTTGAAACAGGGATGTGTCATGTCTCCATGGTTGTTCAATCTGTACATGGATGGGGTAATAAAAGAGGTACAAGGTAGGGTAGTGGATGTTGGAGTGGCCCTGGTGAGAGAGGGTAGTGTTTGGAAACTCCCTGTACTGTTGTTTGCAAATGATACTGTGTTGTTGAGTGAAGACGAAGGGGAGCTGCAAGGCTTGGTGGATGAGTTTGGGAGAGTGTGTAAGAAACGGAATCTAAAGGTGAATGTAGGGAAGAGTAAAGTGATGGTCTTTGAGAGAGGTGAAGTCAGTGAATGTACAGCGAGGTTGGATGGTGAGGAATTGGAAAATGTGAGTACGTTTAAGTACTTGGGTAGTGTGATGAGTAAGGATGGAGGTTTGGAGGGTGAAGTGCTTGAAAGGGTACAGCAGGGAAGAAAGGTTGCTGGTTCTTTGAAAGCAGTGATAAGAAACAGGGAAGTGAGCATGGAAGTGAAAAAGTTACTACATGACAGTATTGTGATACCAACTCTAACGTATGCAAGTGAAGCTTGGACGTTGTTGGAAGGACACAAGTCAAGAGTGAGAGCAGTGGAAATGAGTTATTTAAGAGGAGCCTGTGGAGTCACATGGAGAGACAGGCTGACGAATGAGGATATAAAGGAGCGTTGTGGTGTGGATGTGGATGTGATAGGAAGCGTTAGGAGAACACACTGAGGTGGTTTGGCCATGTGGAGAGGATGGAGGGTGAAAGACTGACGAAGAGAATGTATGTGAGTGAGGTGGAGGGGGAAGAGGGAGGGGAGGCCGAGGATGAGATGGAGGGATGGGGTGGAGAGGTATATGAGAGAGGGGGGTGTGAGTTGGGAGCAGGGCAGTGAAATGGCGGGGGACAGGGCGACTTGGAGGCGATTTGTTTGTGGCCACCCCAAACGGGATTGAGGCGTCTGGCAATAGATAGAGATAGATAGAAGATTAAATAACTAAAGCTAACACTGATTTGAACTAATACACATCTGGTCCACAGGTCGTGCTGGAGTCTGCTGCCTTGTTGCTGCTTCCTTGCCACACTGGTCATACCCTGCTGAAGTTTGGTCTGCCCTGCCGTGAGAAGCCTGACGGTGGTGTGGTGTCTTCCCCTACTCTGAGATGCCTGGTGGTGTGGTGGTGGTGGTGGTGGTGGTGGTGGTGGCGGCGGCGGCGGCGGCAGGGTGTCGTGTCTTCCCCAGCCGTGAGATTACTTGCTGCTGCTGCTGGTGATCTGCCCTGACCTGCCGAGAGAAGCCTGGTGGTGATGGTGTGATCTGCCTTGCAAGTCCAGGATGTTCTGTGGACAAATGCTACTTTTGAATGCATATTTTATATTGCTGTCTCTGTTAATGTATTTTGTACTGAAGTATTAATAATGAAAACTTAAATTTTCTGTCTTGTTTCATTACCTTTTTAACTGTGGCTTTGACTTAATATAGGTGATAAGTATATTGCGCTCTGCAGTCTTGTGTGTTGTGGGGACGGCTTTTGTGATGAGCTAAGACATTCTGATCGCTTCACCAAATTACTGCTCAGCCGTGTGATCAGTGGACATAAAAGATTATACAATACAATGATATACAGCTAAGCATAAAAAAGGTTATGGGAATTCTCCACCATGCAATCAATGGACCTAAATTAAAGCCTATATTATAAAGCTAAGCCTGAAGAGGGTTGTGGGAAGTAGATAATGATGCAGGGTAGACACTGGTAATGTTCACTGAGCCGTGCCCGCAACACACAAGAACTGGGTGGCGTAATATATGGACCACCTTGTATAATGAGAGGCCGTAAGTGTGTGCTGACCCACAAACTTGCCATCAATGCCCCGTCATAACTATTACTGTGTCTTGTAGGAAGCACAAAGAAAACAGGCCACAGAATACCTCCTTGTCTCTTGTTCCTCCTACACAAACATACACGCCTTTCACTTTAACTTGACACAGAGTTTCATTTAAAGCATATGAGAATGTCACGCAGATCAGTAGCAGAAACAGCCAATACTACAGCCCAACATCCTTTCCACGGCACTCATTCGTGACTACCATCATATTCTAGTGATAACTATCGCTACTACTCGGCAAACCGTATGGAAACTATAAGCTATCTGTCTATCCATCTATCTATAGCCAGACGACTTAATCCCGTAAGAGGTGGCCACAAACAAGTCGCCTCTATGCCACCCTGTCCCCCGTCATTATGCATCACTCCCCCTAATTCACACACACCCTCTCTCATATACATCCCAACTCCATCCTCCACTTATAAGTAATACATTAAAACAACCGTGAATTACTGCCGCACAAGCTGAGCCGTAATCATATCCAACACAAACACGAAGGAGCTTTAAAGAACAGAAAACAATACCTTGATAGCAGAAGACACTAAGACCACAAGTACTGACAGCCTACACCAAGAAACATAACTAATTTCAGTCAGAGACCAAGTGAATATGAGAGGCACACAGTTCATCACTTCAGCTCAAGATCCGTCCCACCTTTGTAACCTTATGTTGCATCATCCTCTCCACAAACAAAATCGAACAACCGCCCAACACTACACAGAGTATCTTTGCAACATATCCCCTCCTCCACCCAACTCTACACTTCCCAGACACATACATAAACACATAGACACCCCAGCCAGCCAAAACTTTCTATACCAAACACATACATAAACACACAGACACCCCAGCCAGCCAAAACTTTCTGCCAAACAGCATCCTTCATGTGCCACCACCAGCCATACACCCTTCAGACACTACCGAACCCAGAGACACGAGTACACCAACCTTCCCTGCTACAATACTAACACAAAATATAACACACATACAATCCCCTGTGCTCATACTGCAAAGTGGCACCCCCACACCACAGCACACCCACTCACTTCCTGCACCACACCACCACAACACAGACAGTCCTTCAACATAACACAGGGTTCACATCCAGAGGAGCCTAAGATGTAACAAGAACAACAACAACAACTCAGGCCAAGTTAAAGTGAAACGAGTATAGTTACGAAAGGAAAATTATTTCAAGTTATTTTGTAAGCGCTTCGGGTACACAAAGTTACAAGGCCGCAGGGAACGGACTGCATACCGAGGGTTATAATACTGTGGCGGCTTAGGGGGCTTTATACCACCTTTTCTTCAGTGATTTATTGTTCAAGCGAGCGAGCGTAGAGAGCAAGCGAGCGAGAACACTATATGACATGGTATAATAGGGTGGCAGAGAACAGCGCCAAGACTGTGTTGTCTAGGAAACTATTAAAGCAACAACGGATCTATGGACATCATTAGAAACCTAGTAAAAAAAATAATAGGAGTTACTTGAGGGACTTTTCTCAAAATTTGCCGCGCCAGTTCTGATAAAAGGAAAATAAAAGTACCAAACTGAGCACCAGAACCGAGTTATTTTAGTTTTTAAAACTACTGCAGATCTGTTCAGACAGCTGGAAAGCTTATGAAGAAGCAATTGGTACTACTTAAGTTAAATAGACTTAGCTTTTAACATCAAGCGAGATGGATGGATGGATGGATGGATGGATGGATGGATGGACGGATGGATGGATGGATGTGGAATCGTGGATGCTTGGACCGATGGTAGAGTTCCTGCTGTTTCGTCCTTCCACCTGCCGACAAAAATCATCATCAATATCATCATCATCATCATCATCATCATCATCGTAGTTGTCGTCCTCATTACCACCATCATCATTATCATCATTATCTACATCCTCATTCTCATTATCTTTACCACTCTCCTCCTCCTCCTCCTCATCATCATCATCATCATCATCATTAGCAGCAGCAGCAGCAGCATTATCATATCATCATCATTACCTATCTATCTATCTATATCTATGACTGTTTATCTATAGCCAGACGCCTTAATCCCGTAAGGGGTGACCACAAGCAAATCGCCTTCATGATGTACTGTCCTCTACCATTTAGCTCAAGTATCCCAGTCATATGTTTCTACTCTTTCCCTCCATCTCATCGTCGGTCTCCCCATCCCCCTCTATCCTTCCAGCTAACTCATGTGCACTCTTCTAGTCATTTTCTTATTCGCCATCCTCTCCACATGGCCAAACCATCTCGAAGTGTTTCTCTTAACGCTTTCAGTCTCATCCACATCAGCATCACAACGCTCCTTCATCTGCCCATTTGTCTGTCTGTCTCTCTATGAAACTCCACATGCTCCTCTCAAGTAGCTCATTTCCACCGCTCTCACTCTTGACTTGCGTCCTTTCAACAAGATCCAAGCTTCACTTCCATACTTTAAAGTGGGAATCACAGCATGCAGTGCCCTTTTTTTTTCATACTTTCATCCTCAGTTCCCTCTTCCTAACCACTGCTTTTTAGAGAACAAGCAACCCTCCTTCCCTGACGCATCATTCCAGTCACTTCATCCTCTAATCTTCCATCCTTATTCATCACATTACATAAATACTTAAATGCACTCATATTCTTCCATTTCCTGACTATGCAGCCTCACTGTGCATTCTGTAACCTCATACGTTGAGATGTTAAAGCATCACCACCATCAGCATCAACATCATTATCACCATCAATATCATCACCACCATCAGCATCTACATCATTATCACCATCAATATCATCACCACCATCAGCATCAACATCATTATCACCATCAATATCATCACCATCAGCCTGTGACACACCACTGCATGATAAGGACCCTCTCACCTTTCTCCACTCTGATCCATTGATTGTTAGCCTGTTCCGTCCTTGCTCGGTAGATCTGCATCATATGATCTCTCCATCTTGTTCTCTGTGCACCTCTTCTTCTCACTCCATCTCTGGCTTGCCATTCAGTTACGCTCGCTGTCCTTCTGTTATCTCTTCTGTGAAAGACGTGACCTGAGGTGTGTGTGTGTGTGGAGTTACCTGGAAACAAGCTCAGAATTACTAGATGCGGGAGCTTCAGGCCCCTTAGGTTAATCTCCTTTGGTGTGGTGTGATGTAGGAGGGTGATTTTGTGTGGTGTGGTGTGGTGTGTGGTGAGGTGTGGTTATGTGGTGTGGTGTGTGATTTTGTGTGGTGTGTTGTGGGGGTGGGTTGTGTGGTGTGGTGTGGGGTGTGGGAGGGTGTTGTGTGGTGTAGGGTGGCTGTGTGGTGTGGTGTGGTGTGGTGTGGGAGGGTGGTTTTGTGTGGTGTGGTGTGGTGTGGGAGGATGATTTTTTGTGGTGTGGTAAGGTGTGGGAGGGTGATTTTGTGTGGTGTGGGAGTGTGATTTCGTGTCGTGTAGTGTGAGAGATTGGTATGGTGTGGTGTGATACGGTGTGGGAGGGTGGTATGGTATGGTGTGGTGTGATACGGTGTGGGAGGGTGGTATGGTATGGTGTGGTGTGAGAGGGTGATGGTGTGTGACTTAATGTGTGGGGCTGGTAGAACGTAACTTGGCTTCACTATAATCTCTAAAGCCTATATGAGTACAACACCTCTCATCCGAAAATGGTTAGTGAGAAGCAGACGGTCAGGGCCGGTCCTAGAGCTACTGTGATAAAATGTAGAAAATCATGTGTTGTATCCTTAAAATTAAAAAGAATATGTGAGGTTAATTCTTCCCTTTAAATAAAGACCAAAATATATGTATTACTTCACTCATATTCATCCACTTCCTAACGATACATAAAGAGACGGTGATCAGTGACTTATGGAACCCTGTGCTGTGGTCTATGGGATGTAATAAGCTTTTCAGAATATTGCGTAAGTGTCTCGTAATTGTATCGGTAAAAGAGTCCTATATTCTTGACCTAATATTTAACTCTTATGAAATAAAGAGTTCGAATGTGTGGAAATAATTATGCCATGTAACCAACTATGGATTCATCAACACACACACACACACACACACACACACACACACACACACACACACACACACACACACACACACACACACACACACACACACACACACACACACACACACACACACACACACACACACACACACACACACACACACACACACACACACACACACACACACACACACACATTGCAGTGGTAAACGAAACGAACTGGAAAGGACGGATCGTGACTCAGCCAGTGACTTGAAGATCATCGTCGTCGGTGGTTACTGTCGTCTTGAGTCATCTTCGTTGTCGTAATCATCATCATCATCTTGCTTCCGTCGTCCTAGATCATCATCATCATCGTCAGCAGCATGTTACATGTCATCCCAACACTGTAAAAGATGTAGAACAGATGTTATATCAGAGTCATCACCTTTATCATCATATTCATCACTGCCTTCTAATCAAATTGTAGAATTTGTACACACATCATCATCATCATCAACATCATCATCATCATTCTCATCATCATCATCATCATCATCATCATCATCATCATCATCATCATCATCATTCTCATCATCATCATCATCATCATCATCATCATCACACTACATCATCAGCTACATTTGACTCAGCCATAGACATCACAGATCATCGCCGTCATCATCATCATCATCATATCATATTCATCCCATTTCTGTTTGTTCGTACAGAGGTTAAATCCTCACTGGTATCGCCAGTACTAGCTGTATTATAATCATCAGCATCATTATCATCATCATCATCATCATCAGCCTGTGACACACCACTGCAGGATAAGGGCCCCTCTCACCTGTCTCCACTCCGATCCTTTGGTTGTCAGAGTTACTCCGTTCCAGCTCGGTGGATGCTGCGAGTATCATCTATCATTATCTTATCCCAACTGTGTGCCTCATCCTCTCACTCACCATAATCTCTGGTCTGCCATTTAGTTACGCTCAGGCTGTCAACATGTGTTACCTGTTCTGTGGAAGACGTGACCTAAGGACTGCGTGTGGACTGACCAATAAACAAGAGGACAAATATACGTGTGTTGCAGCATCACTACTATACCCTGTTCACTCTAACTTGACGTAAAATTGCAATCTCTTTCTTAAATTTTGTGTTGTGACAAGGGGTTAACACTAGAATGGTGCTAGTCACGAAGAAGTGGTATGGAAATGATGCAGAGCTGTATATTTGTCCAAATTTACCACTGCACTACGGGAAATCAGCTGCAAAAAAACGACGATCTCGGCCTAGGCAAATGAAGGAACAGCACCATAATATACTTTGTGTCTGTGTGTGTCTGTGTGTGTGTGTGTCTGTCTGTCTGTCTGTCTGTCTGTCTGTCTGTGTGTGCGTGCGTGAGTTCGTGCATGCGTGCGTGTGTGTGCGTGTGTGCGCGCGCCTGTGCGAGAGTGTGTGTGTGTGTGTGTGTGTGTGTGTGTGTGTGTGTGTGTGTGTGTGTGTGTGTGTGTGTGCATGCGCTTCAGGACAAAATAATTTACATACAATAATTTTTTCCATCACATTGTCCCTCTCATATCTGAATCGCACTTATCAGTATACATTCAGGTGCCAAACTGTACTGTTGGGTGGACAGGGACAAGGAGGCAGGCAAACCTAGTCCACCAGTCTGATCGGCACGAGAATCAACAGGACGACACTCACACTGCTATTTCACTGGTGCTGAGACACCAAGATTGAGGCGGTACAAGGCAGAGTTGCCGTGAATTGCACACTGGTTGTGACGTCATTATTGCACACGGTCTCGTTTAGTAACCAGGATGACAGAGGATGTATTGTTGGTATAACTACCATAAAATTTGGTATACTGTGAATACTGGAAGAGAGGGTATAATTAATGATGTCAGACCTATTATGATTCAAGTGTAAGGACGTTAAATGATTAAGAGAGTTAATAAGTCAGCAAATGTTGATTAATAACCAGCCAAGAGACAAGTAAGTTTATCCACATCCAAGTTTTCTAGTATATCAACTGTACACGATTTACAACATTGTTTCGGTATTTCTTTAATATTACAAAGTAAGTGTGGACTGCTAATGGTTGGCACGTGTCTTGTAAATAACTGTTTTTTCTTTTTTAATGATATCGCCGGGTGGGTAGAGGTAGACTGTTCCACGACGTATTCTTCCTTGTTTTAAATGACAGTATTATAGACAAACGCTACATATTCGTTGGTTTAACTGTGAAGGGTCTGAATAACAATACATGTTAGTTCCTCCCAATCATGACAAAATCCCCCTTATTCCTACAAAATAACGTGAACAATTAGTGTGGAATGACGTCCGCCTGCCCACATCCATGCTCGTCGTTCATTTGTTTTTCCACATTAGCAGACGATTTTCCACAAAACGGCAGCACTGGACTACAAGGCCTCCTCATCTCCCTCACACTAACATCCCCCTTGTCTCATCAGAATTACGTCTAGTAGCCTTATAGGTATTATTTCTTTGGGCCATGATACTTCCTGGCTGTCAGTGCGATATCCTTGTGTCCTAATGTAGTCACCTTAATGGCTAAAAACAGCAAATATCCAACACTTACCTCAGGGGAATGATGCAACAGCAACACACACACACACACCCTCGTCCTTCCACTGTCATACGGCCACTAGCAAAAGTAGCCAAGTAGCGACGCCTACCAAGACGAGAAACTTGTCCAGCTACTTTTACAACCACTAGATGGTACCCGGGCCCTCTCATGGTAGGGGCAACTCTAGTATTCTATTCCAGGTACTGCTTGGCGATAGCATTCAGTTGAGAGTGAGTCATACTACTCTGAGAGTGTTAATGCTGTCTCTATTAACTCTCATGATCATACAGCTCTCTTTACCAGCCCTATCCAAAAATAAATTGCAAAGGAAGTCTGTGTGTTACCATGGCAACCTCCCGACACCACCACAGTTACATAAACACATTTCCCACCAGCAAGTTCCATTAGAGAGTACTGTGTGTGTGTGTGTGTGTGTGTGTGTGTGTGTGTGTGTGTGTGTGTGTGTGTGTGTGTGTGTGTGTGTGTGTGTGTAAATATGTGCCTGTGATTGCATGTGTGTCTCACCACAATGCACCGCTAGACACCCACTCCACCCCACCACCAAACACTTTTTCACATCATTTCTTGCCACAGAAAACTTTAATATTCATTGATCGTTTTTACAAATTAGGTCCGAGTATGTTCTACCAAATTGTGATGAAAAAACGGCAATATTGGCATTAAATATGAGTACAGAGATGTTTTATATAAAGTGCGAGACTCAGTGGGCAATACGCATGGTGTTAGCTTGGCTGGTGCAGGGAGTCTGTGTTACCATGGCAACCTCCCCACCTCACCACACCACCGCAGACATACACACATTTCCCTGCCATTAGCGTGGCCAGTCACTGAATACTTGTGTGTGTGTGTGTGTGTGTGAATGGATGTGTTGTGTGTAGGTGGGGTGGGAAGGTGTATGGTTTGATGTGGTTGCAGTGTGCGTGTGTGTGTGTGTGTGTGTGTGTGTGTGTGTGTATGTGAATGTGTTTTGTGTAGGTGGGGTGGGGGAGGTGTATGATTTGATGTGGTTGCAGTGTGTGTGTGTGTGTGTGTGTGTGTGTGTGTGTGTGTGTGTGTGTGTGTATGTGTGTGTGAATGGATGTGTTGTGTGTAGGTAGGGTGGGGGAGGGTATGGTTTGATGTGGTTGCAGTGTGTGTGTGTGTGTGTGTGTGTGTGTGTGTGTGTGTGTGTGTGTGTGTGTGTGTTGTGTGTAGGTGGGGTGGGAAGGTGTATGGTTTGATGTGGTTGCAGTGTGTGTGTGTGTGTGTGTGTGTGTGTGTGTGTGTGTGTGTGTGTGTGTGTAGGTGAATGTGTTTTGTGTAGGTGGGGTGGGGGAGGTGTATGGTTTGATGTGGTTGCAGTGTGTGTGTGTGTGTGTGTGTGTGTGTGTGTGTGTGTGTGTGTGTGTGTGTGTGTGTGTGTGTGTGTGTGTGTGAATGGATGTGTTGTGTGTAGGTAGGGTGGGGGAGGGTATGGTTTGATGTGGTTGCAGTGTGTGTGTGTGTGGGTGTGTGTGTCTGTGTCTGTGTATTACTGTCTGTCTGTTAGTTCACTACTCGTCAAAGGACCTTGGCTGTATATGAGAAGACATGCTTTTAAAGTTAGGGCACAAATATAATGTGCTATGAAGTCAACTACACTAATAATAACGCCACGCTTCGTCTCCCCTTTCCTGTCTCCTTGCCTTGCGTCTGTCTGTCTTCTGTCTGTGTGTCTTTCTTTCTGCCTGTCTCGCTATTGCAAACCACAAACAACTCTCAACTGTCCACAACTTCCTAGAATATCATAGCATCCTGCATTATACTACTTTTTATCAGGGTAACTTGACCCAGATTTTCGTCCTTTTGCCGCTTACTTCACATGGGTCATTGGCAGAAAAGGGCAGCGCTACGGCTCCTCTTCAATGGCACTTTTTTGTGACTTACGTATTCTAGTATTAATCTATTGCTACAACTCAGTATTCAGGTTGGAGAGATGGAAATTTTAGGTCAAGTTAAAGTAAAATGGGTACAGATATTAATAAAGTCAAACAGCATACCTTTGGAGGGTGCAGCAGGAACAAGGCGACAGATCACAGGCAGGAGGACAATGGCGGGAAAATCCAGCAAAATCTAACCACCAGCTTATGAAGTGACGCCAACAACACTCGTGCCTCACAATCGGTTGAAACACCCGACACCCGTCCACTTTATCAATAAACACCTGTGGTTCTTAAGTATGATAACAGAAAATCAAATAATCGTGTAGACGTGACGTACTGATGCACTCTCTCCACGGAGTCTACCTCTGACCTACTGTTTATTGCTTGTTCGTCACAATGCTTCGAAATTGATGAGCCTCTCGCTCGGACATGACGGCTGACTGAACCTTTATCCTTGTCTTGTACCCCTGACCTTTTACTGAATGCTATAAAAAAACAAATTACTTTATCCTAACCTAACTCAGAGTCTAATGACAGAGATGATCTGCTCGCTTGACTTCCCCGCGCACCTTTTGTGACGCCACAGATTAAGTCGGGGTGGGCTTCCTATTCAGAGAAAGCAGTAAAATGGATGGGTAACTGCGAAAAATTAGTCACTGTCCGCTGACTCTTCCTGCTTGGATTCCAGCGACAACGTTCCCGAGTTCGTAAGGGTTTGTATAGAATGGTAAATTCAAAATCTAAATAAAGAAATAAGATAATCTGCTGACTTTTTCCTATAATCTTGCTAACAGACAGGCAGGCAGACAAAGGCAGACAGGCAGACAGGCAGGCAGGCAGGCAGGCAGGCAGGCAGGCAGGAAGGAAGGGAGGCAGACAGGCAGGCAGGCAGGAAGGAAGGGAGGCAGACATGTAGGCAGGCAGGCAGACAGGCAGGCAGGCAACTGATGGATTTATAAACCCTGCCAAACACATAACTTCATCGCTCTTTATCGTTTGGTTGTAATAACACCTTCTAGCAGAAAAAAAAAAAGCGAGATTTTTTTTTTTTTTTTTGGTCGCATTTCTCATTACCCATTTTTTTTTTTAGCCTTACTCGTACCAGATCACGTTAGTTAACAATGATCTGATTATTTGGGGATTAATAAAGCTTTAGTTTCAATTTCTATATGAAGGAAAAAGGCAGTGAAAATATCAACAGTACCCCCAACAGTCTAATACCACAGCCTTCTCCCATTCGCCTCTGTCTACGTTTTTTCCTTTAACCATTCTTTTCCCCAAATGGAGAGTTGTGGCAGACTCCTGTATTCCATAAACTAGCATGTTATTCGCTCTACGTACAGAGTATTATGCGAAAATCTTGCACGTCATTGGCCACGAGATTTTAGGTAAAGAGATTTTGAAGTGATGTAGGGGCTGGGAACTCTCCATCTTGACTGCTTTTGGGCTGGGAGTTTACTGTTAGTAGTAGTAGTAGTAGTAGTAGTAGTAGTAGTAGTAGTGGTAAGTAGTAGAAGTAGTAGTAGTAGTTTGAGAGATCAGCATTCCAGATTTCATTGACGAATAGTATGGAACCTTCAGGCTAGAAATGTCCGGTAGAGTTACGGCATCTGGGCAGTGTCTGACTTGATCGGTTCCTTTTAATACAATAGACGACATTTTGAGCATTATTTCAGCTCTCGGTGTCAATGCACTTCAAAGCTTTCAAAGTTTTCCAACCAGATTTTCATATAGTAGTTTGTCTTAAGGGTACTACTGAGCCTCCATGACTAACACAGATAGTGGAGTACCAACATATCCAGTACTCCAATGCTAGGGAGGCCATGTGGGGTGCTTTTGGTCATGCCTGAGTTCGCTGGCTTTTCTTTGGTTTGTTCTTAAATTCTGGCGTCCTTAGTTCACCCAATATGTACTCAGAGCATTTTCACAGGATGCTTATCTAATTAGACTTGTTATTTACGGCTAATATTTCAGCTTGTTAATATTAAAAGAGGGTAATCACACAAGATAACAGTTATTTATCTGAAGACATAATCAGGTTAGGAAAGAAACTCAAACATTCCTGTATTTCACGCTTATATGTATCAACATCTACACTTCGTGGCTTTACAAAAGATGAATTTATGTCGTTTCGAAGACTGGTGAGTAGAGAGGGACTGGCGGGGATGTGTGGTGGTGTGGGGCGGGATATGGTGACACACTGCAGTAAAGAAATGCCACATAGCTCTCTGTTGGCTGCTCCTGTTACTGGCCGTTCGTCACCCCTGCGAAAGGAATAATATCTTAGTTAACCTTCACTGCCACAGATCTTTCGTAGGTTAAATAAAATCGTCTTGAGATAGTAAGAATAAAATAAAAAACTGTGATCTAGCATTAATTGGGTTAGTAATGGTAACACAACCAGGGTCTTGTGTATCATATTCTACTGCAAGTGACTTTGGAGACTTTGTGAGGTGTGGCTGTGTGGAAGTGTAGCAATGTGCAGGGGTGTGTGTCTCACAAATCAAAAAGAAAATATTAAACAAAGCATCAGCCTTCAACCAAGCATATCCCAGACAAGAAAACAACTACACTCATTCACTGCTGCGAAGGTTACGGCTAGAACATCGCCCCCTTCCCAATATAATCGACGAACAAAACCAAAACTGCAAACACTGCAACGCAAACTCTCCTTTTCCCCTACTACATTATCTACTAAAATGCCCTGCAACCGAACTACTCAGAGCGGCAGAATCTACCCCAACCCACACATCCCACCCACTGAACCCTCCGCCACCCCCCCCTCGTCACGTCTTACAGCTGTCTATCTATTGCCAGACGCCTTCATCCCATACGGGGTGGCCACAAACAAATCGCCTCCACGTCGCCCTGTTCCCCGCCATTTCACTGTCCTGCTCCCAACTCACACCCCTCTCTCTCATATACCTCTCCACTCCATCCCTCCATCTCATCTTTGGCCTCCCCCTCCCTCTCTCCCCCTCCACCTCACTCACATACACTCTCCTCGTCAGTCTCTCACTCTCCATCCTCTCCACATGGCCAAACCACCTCAGTGTGTCGTAGATGCTGCACCTAAATAACGCTCACCCCTTTAATACTCCAATTCTAATCTTTCTATTTTCCCTCTTCTTACTACCTCCTGTCCAACCACACACACCGACAGGGCCATAATCAAGGCTCGGTCTCCTCTATAGGCGGAGATAATCTATAAACAACAACAACAACAACAACAACAGTCAGGCCCTCGCTCCTTCACCACGCGGCCAGGAATAGGTTTGGCCAGTAACTCTCTCTCTCTCTCTCTCTCTCTCTCTCTCTCTCTCTCTACTGTACCAATCTGTCTATCTACCTACCTTTCTATCTATATCATCATCATCATCATCATCATCCCCCTTATCCACCTCTCTCTCTATCTATCTATCTATCTATCTATCTATCTACCTTTTATTTATATCATCATCATCATCATCATCATCATCATACCTCTCTCTCTCTCTCTCTCTCTCTCTGATTTTTGCTGTTGGCTAATGATGTGAAACCGCGGCTGGGACACGTTTGAATTACCCGGGTGTTTAGGCTTGTGGTGGTGGTGGTGGTGGTGGTGGTGGTGCTTCTGGTAGTTGTGGTAGGCAAAGGTAGTGGTAGTGGTGGTTTTGGTAGGGGTAGTAAGGAATGAAGGTAGCTGTGGCAGTGACTGTGGTGGCAGATGGGGCAGCCAGAGGGAGGGGGAGGCCAAGGATGAGATGGAGGGATGGAGTGGAGAGGTATATGAGAGAGGGGGGTGTGAGCTGGGACCAGGGCAGTGAAATGGTGGGGGAAAGGGCGACATGGAGGCGATTTGTTTGTGGCCACCCCTTACGGAATTAAGGCTTCTGGCAATAGATAGATAGATGAACAGATAGACCGTCAGATGTAAACAAACAGTACAGTGGGGGTGGTAGGGAGGAAAGGACAGCGGTCAGTTGCAATTTCACGCCATAGATATTCGCTGCTGTTTTTTTTTTTTTTTTTTTTTTTTTACTTTTGCTTCGGCCATTTAACTTTGTGTGTGTGTGTGTGTGTGTGTGTGTGTGTGTGTGTGTGTGTGTGTGTGTGTGGCTAAATATGGTCGATCATCCTGTTTTAAGGTGTTTGTAATTCATCCCTAATAAATAAAAAAAAAACTCCAATCCCCCCCCCGTCTCTCTGTCATTGGTCCTCTCCCGACTTCCTCCTCTTTCCACTTCTCTCTTTATTACCTCTCTTCCTCCTCCATCCCTCTCTCGTACCCTGTCCTGTCCTAGGTCATTCCCTTCTCTGCCCTTCAAATCAATCAACCTCCCCGCTGGCAAACATCGTCTACCTTCCCCCCCCCCCGCGGTAGAGAAGCGACTGAGTGTCTGTCAACGCATCGCATCGTCCAATGATCAATCGTCATCGCCGCGTGAGGGCAGCACCTTACAATGTCACCTCCATCACATTGCCTGCCTGTCATCGCCGCACGAGGCACTAAACAGACACATACCCTAAAGAAAAATACAAACGTTAAGGCCTATAGCTTCTATTTGGATCAGAAACAGACAAGATTTTATTCAGGATTAATGAAGAGACTAAATTCTTATGGAAGAGGTGTTGCAAAGCCTCTACTACTTAGTATGAGGCTGGTAGGTGCCGTCCCTGGCTCAATTACGTCCCACATCGGTAATACACCCTCCCTCCCGGCGTTAGGGAGGCAAACTGAGGTTCCGGGTTCGTGGGAGAATCATATGATAAATAGAAAACATGCTAAATACAGCAAACAGAAGAAATTCGCCCAATTATTTCCAAATTAACATAGCAAATTCACAAACTTCCTTCCTAATATAAATTCTACAACCAGTCAGAGTCCTCACTGTACTAAGATTTTATGCCTTGTCAATCACATATATATGTAAAAAAATGTTTTAAAGATATATTAGTCTAAAGAAGTTTTGTCGCAGAGCAGCACCAGTAACATGCAAGAGGTCGACAGGAAAATAAATCTGTGCTATTATTTCTTCAACGAGAAAGGCAGTTATATATCTCTTATAGCATATAAAATATAGCCAACAATTATTGTCCGCAACGGCTTAAGGGTTTTGTGCAATATCACACCACTATATCTAAAAAAATTGGCTAAAAAATAATAAACTCGGCTTAGCCCAGAGATGTTAGCGAGCCCGAGAAGTTACCGGACATTTCTAGTAATATTATTATTTTGAAATTTCGGTGCTATTCAAATATACTGAGAGAGGAGTTCATACTAGTTCTTCTATAACATAATGCCCAACAACGCTAATATGTCTTTTTTTGTCCAGATGTTCAAAAATACTAGCTTTTTGCGAATCAACATGCATACAAATATAACCATATGGCAATACGAATTGGTGTGCGGTCCATTCAAAACACACGTTCTCAAAGTGCTTATTTTAACATATTTCCGCTTTATTACTTTACATTAATGCTTCTACAGTGTGTAATGATGTGGTAAGACATACATAAACGCTTCTGAGATGAGTTAAATGTGAGTTTGAAACGATTTAGGCTACAAATAGAGGTTTTGTTGTCATTCATGTTTTCTCACCCTCTGTTTACGTTATGTTCATTCATAATTGTTTTTAAATTTACCCGTTACGGCATTGTTTACGTTGCAGACCTTTAAATTCATTCATTCTAGAGTTTGTACTTCATTCAAGAAAAAAGAAATGCGAGAGAAAGAAGAAAGAGAGGAGAAAGGAGAGAAGAAATGACAGAAAGAAAGGAGAAAGAAACGAGAAAATAGAAGAAAGGAGAAAGAAGAAATGGAATAAAGGAAGAAATGATGAGAAAGAAGAAAAGGGAAAAAAAGGAAATGAAAGAAAGGAGAGAAAAAAGAAGTGGAAGAAAAGAGAAAAAAGAAATGGAAGAAAGAAGAATTGGAAGAAAGAAAGGAGAAAGAAGAAATGAGACGAAGAAATGAAGAAACAGATGGGGAAAGAAAAAAGCAAATAGAAGAAAGGAGAAAGAGAAAATGGATGACAGAAAGAAAAGAGAAAGAATAAAACAGAACAAAGACGAAAATAGAAAGAAGAAAGAAAGAAGAGGAAGGAGGAAGAAGAATAGGAAGAGGAGGAGGAAGGAGGAGTAAGAACAAGAGGAGGAGGAGGAATGAGGAAGAAGAGGAAGAGGTCTAGGAAGAAGGGGAAGAGGAAGGGGAAGGGAAAGAGAAAGAGGAAATAAAGGCAGACGAAGAAGACGACATAGAGGAAGAGGAAGAAGGGGAAAAGACGAGGGGGAAGGGGAAGAAGGGAAAAAGAATGAAAAGGAAGAGGAAGTACAGAAGAGGAAGAGGAGGAGGGAAAGAGAAAATGGAAGAGGAAGTGGCGCATCTCCTCTCCTTCCTTTTCTCCTCCTCTTCATCACATTTTTCCTTTCCTGCCCCTTCTCCTCCCATCTTTCATTGCTATCCTCTTCTTTGTTTTATTAATGCATTCTTTTTCTGCCTTCTCCTCCCATCTTTCCTTGCTTTTTCCTTTCCTCTTTTTTTTTTTCATTAATGCATTTCGTTTCCGCCCCTTCTGCCATCTCTCAACCTGCTCTGCCTTTCACCAGTCTCCTTCCCTCCTCTCACCTGTACTGGCATGTCCTCTACTGGTTCTACATCATATTTTGGCAGCTTTTGACAGATCTTCATTTATATGGTGTTTGCAATACCTTAAAGCTTGTTAGGCTAGACTTTTCAGGGCAGCCCAACCCTTGCTGTGTGGGGCTACTCTTGGATCAGTAGTATTATATTCTTTAGGCAATTTACCTCACTCCAGTTACCTCCATATTCACTTACCTCAGGCCTTTGCTAGTTCCACCTTTATATTACAGTATTTTATAGTTGTGTGTGTGTGTGTGTGTGTGTGTGTGTGTGTGTGTGTGTGTGTGTGTGTGTGTGTGTGTGTGTGTGTGTGTGTGTGTGTGTGTGTGTCTGTGTATCTGTCTATCTATCTATCTATCTGTCTATCTCTCCCCCATCCTACTTCATCCATCCATCCATCCATACAAACATCTCTCTACGTATGTATGTATGTATGTATGTATCTTTATGTATGTGTGGATGGATGGATGTGTATGTATGTATGTATGTATGTATGTATCTATGTATGTATGTATGTATGTATGTATGTGTGTATGTATCTTTATGTATGTATGGATGGATGGATGTGTATGTATGTATGTATGTACGTATGTA
>NW_027643805.1:22500-25000 GCF_032717465.1 Coenobita brevimanus | reverse complement strand
GGAGGGAGGGGGAGGGAGAGGTTAAGACAGCAGGAGGTAAGTGATGGGGAGGTAGGTGGGGGAGGGGAGGGGAGGGGAGGGAAACAGCAGGAGGGCAGAGATAGGGAGGGAGGGAGAAGTGAAAAGGGAAAGGAGGGAAGGAAAGGGAGGAAGGGAGGAAAGATAAGGAGGAGAGAGGGAGGGAGGGAGGAAGGGAGGAAAGGTAAGGAGGAGAGAGGAAGGGAGGGAGGAAGGGAGGAAAGGTAAGGAGGAGAGAGGGAGGGAGGGAGGGAGAGAGGGAGAGAAAAATGAAGGGAGAAAATGAGAAAGGAGAGAGAGAGAGAGAGAGAGAGAGAGAGAGACTCTTTACGGCGTTCAAGCCGTTATAGAGAGATCTTGAGGGAGGGGGAGGGGGAGGGGAGGGAGGGGAGGGAGGGATCTACACTACCAAGCTGTCGCCTCTCCTCACACCTCTCCCCTCCCCCTCCCCTCCCTCCCCCACCCCCTCCTCCCCCTCCCCTTTCCCCTCCCTCACTTTTTCTCTCCATCCATCTCTCCTGTAACCACCCTCTCCTCTGACACGTCTCTCTCTCTCTCTCTCTCTCTCTCTCTCTCTCTCCTCCCTCCCTACCTCTTTTTCTCTCCATCCCTCCATTCGCCTTCCCCATCATTCTCTCTCTCTCTCTCTCTCTCTCTCTCTCTCTCCTCCCACCCTCCCTCTTTTTCTCTCCATCCCTCCATTCGCCCTCCCCATCATTCTCTCTCTCTCTCTCTCTCTCTCTCTCTCTCTCTCTCCTCCCACCCTCCCTCTTTTTCTCTCCATCCCTCCATTCGCCCTCCCTATCATTCTCTCTCTCTCTCTCTCTCTCTCTCTCTCTCTCTCTCTCTCCCTCTTTTTCTCTCCATCCCTCCATTCGCCCTCCCCATCATTCTCTCTCTCTCTCTCTCTCTCTCTCTCTCTCTCTCTCTCTCTCTCCCTCCCTCCCTCTTTTTCTCTCCATCCCTCCATTCGCCCTCCCTATCATTCTCTCTCTCTCTCTCTCTCTCATCTCCACACTCCCCTCTCCTCCCCATCCCTTCTCTTTCTTCCTCCCTTCCCTCCCCCTCTCCCTCCTCCATTTCTCCCTTCCATTCTTCCTCCTCCCTCCCTCCCTCCCTCCCTCCCTTTCACCTCTCTCACTCTTTTTCCTAACCTCTCCCTCCTCCCTCTTTCTCTCTCCATCATTCTCTCTCTCTCTCTCTCTCTCTCTCTCTCCCTTCCCCTTTGCCTCCCTTTCTCTCTCTTTCTCCCCCTCTTCCTCTCTCTCTCCCCCCCTCTCCTGCTCACCCTCTCTCTCTCTCTCTCTCTCTCTCTCGTCGGATATGGAAGCTCCCTAACACCTTTTCCTAAGCGATTTATTTCATTACGCCTTACTGTCCTCTTCTCTTTAACACTCAAAAGGAGAATTAACCAGCCTTATCCAAAAATAACTCGCAAAGGAAAAGGTGTTAGGGAGCTTTACGGACGAAAATACTACCCTGGTATATCCTGTTCACTTTAACTTGGCCTAAAATTGCCCTCTCTCTCTCTCTCTCCTGAATGCTAGTCACGAAGAAGTGCTATGGAAAGGATGTAGAGCCGTAGCATTGTCTTTTTCTGCCACTGAGCCACGTGATATAAGCTGAGAGAGAGAGAGGGAGAGAGAGAGAGAGATAGAGAGAGAGAGAGAGAGAGAAAGAAGGTATGGGAAGGAAAGTGGACGAAAATAAAGAGATTATAATTCAGTGTTAAGGAATAGGAAGAAAAATAAATCACTTAGGAAGAGGTGTTAGGGATTTATATAACAATGAATAGGGCAGTAAGGTGTAATAAGCAAAATAAATGGCTTAGGAAAAGGTGTTAGGCTTTATATAACAATGAATAGGACAGTTACATATAAAAAGCAAAATAAATCGCTTAGGAAGAGGTGTTAGGGATTTATATAACAATGAATAGGGCAGTAGAGTGTACAAAGCAAAATAAATCACTTAGGAAAAGGTGTTAGGGATTTTTATAACAATGAATAGGGCTACAAAGTGTAACAAGGAAAATAAATCGCTTAGGACGAGGCGTTAGGGATTTATATAGCAATGAAAAGACAGTAAAGGGTAATAAGCGAAATAAATCGCTTAGGATGAGGTGTTAGGGATTTGTATAACAATGAATAGGGCAGTAAAAGTGTAAAAAGCAAAATAAATCGCTTAGGGAAAGGCGTTAGGGACTTGAGTTGGTGGACAAGGCTGTGTGTGAAGAGAGAGAGAGAGAGAGAGAGAGAGAGAGAGAGAGAGAGAGAGAGAGAATCTATTTTGTATGCTAAAACTGAAAGACAAAGGAGAGAGAGAGAGAGAGAGAGAGAGAGAGAGAGAGAGAGAGAGAGAGAGAGAGAATCTATTTTGTATGCTAAAACTGAACAACAAAGGAGAGAGAGAGAGAGAGAGAGAGAGAGAGAGAGAGAGAGAGAGAAATATGTCGACGAAAGCAAATCAAAATTCAAACCATTCT
>NW_027643805.1:10000-12500 GCF_032717465.1 Coenobita brevimanus | reverse complement strand
AGTGAATAAGAGAGTGAGTGAGTGAGTGAGTGAGTAAGAGCGTGAGTGAGTGAGTGAGTAAGAGAGTGAGTGAGTGAGTGAGTGAATATGAGAGTGAGTGAGTGAGTGAATAAGAGAGTGAGTGAGTGAGTGAGTGAGTGAATATGAGAGTGAGTGAGTGAGTGAGTAAGAGAGTGAGTGAGTGAGTGAATATGAGAGTGAGTGAGTGAGTGAGTGAGTGAATAAGAGAGTGAGTGAGAGTGAGTGAGTAAGAGAGTGAGTGAGTGAGTGAATAAGAGAGTGAGTGAGTGAGTGAATAAGAGAGTGAGTGAGTGAGTGAATAAGAGAGTGAGTGAGTGCGTGAGTGAGTGAGTGAGTGAGTGAGTGCGTGAATAAGAGAGTGAGTGCGTGAGTGAATAAGAGAGTGAGTGAGTAAGTGAATAAGAGAGTGAGTGAGTGAGTGAATAAGAGATTGAGTGAGTGAGTGAGTGAGTGCGTGAATAAGAGAGTGAGTGCGTGAGTGAGTGAGTGAGTGAGTGAATAAAAGAGCGAGTGAGTGAGTGAGTGAGTGAATAAGTGAGTGAGTGAGTGAGTGAATAAGAGAGTGAGTGAGTGAGTGAATAAGAGAGTGAGTGAGTGAGTGAATAAGAGAGTCAGTGAGTGAGTGGGTGAGTGAGTGAGTGAGTGAATAAGAGAGTGAGTGAGTGAGTGAGTGGGTGGGTAAGTGAGCGAGTATCATCATCATCATCATCATCATCACCACCACCACCACCACTATGCAGCTCCTACACAAGTGTGACTAAGTCAAAGTGTTAGTCATATTCCCACTGGCTGGGGAGACACCCAAGCACCTTTCCTTACCAGTTTATTTCAACATATATCAACGTTCTCCTGTTTATGGTCACAAACTGCCACCGTTCACACATCAGTAAGAGAAAGACAAGAGTTGTGTAAGGTCAGCAAAACCCATCACTGGGCCTCAGGTGCTGGACTGCCTCCTGTGCTAAACACCACTGCCCACTACTAACCAAGGCTCTCTCATTTACCTGATCTATTATCCCTTCCCTGCTTTCTTGTCTACAGGAGCATATTGGCGGCAGATCACCATCCTCCTTTCAGGGGATGCTGACCACCAGTCCCCTGAGTTCATATCTAGCTGAGTGAAGTGAAAACAATACATGAAGCTAAATGCTGAAGGATTTAATCACTCAATTCAAAATAATGATGCCATCCTTTTTCTGAAGGAATCCCCAAACTGAGGTGAGCCATGCTACTGTACACATGGCTTGTATTCTCATCAATTAAGCAAGCTCCCTAGCCCTTAGCTAGTTATTTTTGGATACAGCGGGGTAATAGGATTATTTATAATTTTTTTAGGAAGGGTATGGTGATATTTGAATTATTTAAATAATTCAAGGGGTAATAAGCATCTGGTAGCACTCATGACTGGAATGTCACTCAGCCATATTGCACAACTTCTGCCTATCAGAATTCTTTCATTCCCTGAACTGCATCTCTCTGGAACTCGCTTCCCAGAGTTGTTTCCCTCCAAACTTCAACCCACAGCTGTTCAGGTCCAACTGTTACAGACATTTTATGAATGGAGGACACCAGTAATCTGGTGTATGGATTTTTTTTTTATTCATTTGATTTTCCTTCCTCTGTCCTGCTATTAAAAAAAAAAAAAAAAAAAAAATTGCCTGGGAAGAGGTGTTAGGGAGCTGCCTTAACTGACGAGAATACAGGCCATGATTTAAAATACTGGCTAAGCACTGAGTCAAGAGAAGAACATAACTGAGGATAACTGAAGAAGGTTGGCAGACAAACACAGACTGGCAGAACACAGCACATAAAGAACATAACAGAAGAAGGAGGCAGAAAAAAGCACATAAACACAGAATATAACACCGACAGAACACAGCACATAAAGAACATAACAGAAGAAGGAGGCAGACACAAGCACATAAACAAAGAATGACACTGACAGAACACAGCACATAAAGAACATAACAGAAGAAGGAGGCAGACACAAGCATATAAACACAGAATATGACACTGACAGAACACAGCACATAAAGAACATAACAGAAGAAGGAGGCAGAAAAAGCACATAAACACAGAATGACACTGACACAGCACATAAAGAACATGAAAGTGTAGCAACAAAAACCTGGAAGAACAAAGAATGTAACTATGAACATACAAATTTAATTGCAAAACACTGTGTGAGCTAGGAGCAGGGCAATGAATTGGCGGGGGACAGGGCAACATGGAGGTGATTTGTTTGTAGCCATCCCTTACAGGACTGGGGCATCTGGCAATAGATAGATAAGTAGACAAATAGACAGACTGACAAATGAGGAAGTAAAGGAGCATTGTGGTGTTGATGTGGTTGAGTGTTAAGAGAAATACTCTGATGGTTTGGCTATGTGGAGAGGATGGACAATGAGAGACTGACTAGAAGAGTTTGTGTGTAAGGTGGAGGGGAAGAGGGGAAGGGGGAGACCATGAATGAGGAGAG
>NW_027643805.1:0-5000 GCF_032717465.1 Coenobita brevimanus | reverse complement strand
AGCTAACAAAACTGTCGTATGCAAAACAGTTCGTCGGTTGAATAGTTTGATATAGTTTGGTACAGCTTGTGTGTGTGTGTGTGTGTGTGTGTGTGTGTGTGTGTGTGTGTGTGTGTGTGTGTGTGTGTGTGTGTGTGTGAGAGAGAGAGAGAGAGAGAGAGAGAGAGAGAGAGAGAGAGAGAGAGAGAGAGAGAGAGAGAGAGTTTTTGGGAGGTGGGTGTTGTTTTCATATGCACCATATGTAAACTGGAAAGCTTCAGTTTATGTGTACGTGTAGGGTAGTTGTGCCTGTAAGTTTTTCCATGTACTGAAAGATGTATTCATACTTGTATACATTTATATTCATGTATGCTTGCATGAATGTATATATATGGATTCACTTAAATGGGTGCATTTAGGTATACATGTATGACTGCCTGCATTATAGCATGTAAACATTTATTTCTTATGCATACAGTATATGTCTATACGAATGTATATACAGTATATATGTATGTATGTACGTACGTATATGTGTTAATTTTATGTCTGTAACCGGGCGTACTTATATGCGCGCAGACCAATGTCTGCATTTGTATGCAGATATTAAAATATGCACATGTGTCTTTATGTTCTAGATACTGATGTGGTTTTCTGGCCTTATAATCTGTGTTTGGATATCTGTGTCTGTGTACCTGTAAATATGTGTGTGTGTGTGTGTGTGTGTGTGTGTGTGTGTGTGTGTGTGTGTGTGTGTGTGTGTGTGTGTGCGCGTAAACTACGGTGCGTTTATATTAGTGTGTTTAAGTTTGCATAAGTTTGTCAGTAGTTTCTATGGCAGACTGAGTTGGATATATCAGGGAGTTATGGAAGTTGGAGAACATAATATCCGTAGGACGGAAATTGACTCGACTCCCAGGAAAGTGACATTTCCCCCCTATGATAGGCAGGTAAGGTGGTCTTATCTTAACTCTTCCAGCCACAAGACTGATTCTAATATTAATTTTTGTTACCTCCAGACGATTCAATTTAACTCAGGATCGACCTGCAGTAGTGAAAGAGTTAATGAAAGCTGGATCTTGCTACTTCAGTTTGAAAAGCGTCTCCACATTTGAATAGCGTTGTGTTGTGATGGCAATATCAGAATATAAAACACGTTATCGGAGTAAAGTGACATTTTCAACCAAGGAACGTATTTTTCATCTAGACCTCACTATTCCTTTACTTTTTAAAGCATAGGATATACTTTTTGAACTACAGGGGTGACACAGAGCCTTCGTTTATCCTTTCACTACCAAATGCTCTTAAGCTGCATAATATCGTCTGGTGGGAACAAAAACAATCATAATTATAGACTGCCAACACACCCACGACAATGCAAGATGGCCTTCACACAGGTACAGTACACTGACACATTTCCATGTAAATTGCCGTCATGATTAATGAACAAACAAGAACGTAGGATCCCTAAATTTGTGCTTTTGTATGGTTTCACCTGTAAATTTCTTTAAAAACACAATTTTAAAAAATAGGAAAGGTGCTTGGCGCTATTTGCGAAGTGAAGAAACAATGGAATGGCACCAAAATGAACAGTGTTTCAAAGATGGAAGAAAACAGAAAAAGAAAGAAAGAATGAGAGAAGGAAAAAAAAAAAAACTGAGGCAATACAGTTGGTGAAGACCTACCGCAATAATACAACACAGCGACGATGGTTATATATTCTCACGTGATATATAAATCTAAAGATATAATCCCTTCAATTCGAAGACGCTTGTTTAATCTGAATTAGTGCTAGCTACGGTCTATTTTTTTTTTCTCTCTCTCTTTTGGGAGACACGTCTGTTTGTAAGGGGCTATGCCTTACCACTTCAGTTCGAAAATTTTATCATACGCAAAATAACAGTCTGAAGGCATTAAGAATATAATAAACAAAAAGGAGGCGAGCTGCAGGTGTTAATTCTGACTATTTCAAGACGATTTTATCTGAATAAAAAAAAACATACACAGTGTAAGACTATTGAAAGACGACTGACCTTACTCGTAGGCGCTCACTAAAACTATCAACTTTATTTTCAATGACTACAAAACTATCAGCTTTGGAAAACTGTACAACGACAGGAGAACGGTAGAATATCGATATGTATTATTTTCTCTTTCTAATACCTACCGCCTGCAGTTATCATCTAGTGCCGGAAATAAAGGCATGATGATGATGATGATGATGATGATGATGATGATGATGATGATGATGATGACGATGATGATGATGATGATGATGATGATGATGATGATGACGATGATGATGATGATGATGATGATGATGATGATGATGATGATGATGATGAACACAACAACAATGAAACTTTTGGAGAAATGGATGAAAAAAAATGGAGAATAGGGATGACAATGGAAAACAAAACGGAAGAGCGGAAGAGGTGAGAGAGGAAGGTGGAGCTGAAGGAGTGAGGTGGAGATTTATTGCTGGGTGTGTCGACTGTGCAGGGGTGGAGGAGGAGAGGGGAAAGGGAGGAGGAGGAAGAAATGCAGGAAAGGAAGAAGGAAGAGGAGGAGGACAAGGAGGAGGAAGAAACATACGAAATAAGAAGGACAATGTGAAGAAAAGGATTCCATGGATGAATAAACACTACAAAGAAGCCTCGAACCCGGACAAAAACACTCGTACAATTGACAACAAAAGACCGCAAAAGGACATAATAAGGATGGTGACACGATAACGATGGCGAATGATGCGGTGGAATGAAGAGGAGATTGTCCGATGCCCGTACTCTAGTCGGGTTAAGAAGCTCCCTAACACCTCTTCCTTTGCGGCTGAGTTTTGAAGATGGCTGGTTAATATCATTTTGTACATTAACTATGCAGAGTATGGCGATACTGGAAGGATTTATGTAACACAGAAGAGGTCAGTAAGGTTCAATAAACAAAATAAATCCCTTAGGAAAAGGTGTTAGGGAGCTTCCTCAACCGGGTGCTTGACGATGCAAAAGCAGATATAAGCAGGCTGACTGAGAGGCATATTTTTAGGTGACATACAAGGCTTCGTAACACCTCTTCCTTGGCGATATGGTTCCACTATTACACCTTAACATTCTATTGTATGCCATTTTTATCGCTTTAGTATCGATATATTTTTCGTCACTAAAGCACAGGATTATTTTGAGAAGCAATGTGAAGAATAAATAAATCGCTCCTCGACGTCGTGAAATCTCCAGTCACTCAGAATACTCCCCTTACCTTAACCTGGCTCAGATTTTTGCCCTTTGTGGCTTCTATTACAAATCACACAGTAGAATAGTGCTGAGGCTCTACATTCTTTCAATAGCGCTTCTTCATGACTAGCACTATATTCAGTTGCTAATCTCTTGTTACAGTTCAGCATTCAAGATGGAAGGAGTTACGTTAGAGTAAAAGAAAAAGTGATGTAATACAGGTCAATGGAGGCAATATCTAAGTACACATGTTCGAAACGTCTCTCCTAAGCTGAATAAAATCGTAAGAGGGTCCCTAGAATACGTCCTGGGGTTAAAGGGGTTGGATGGGGTGGGGTGGGGCTGCAAACCACCTGAATAACGCTGCCACCTGCACAACGCAACTTTATGTTCCCCAGGGCTACGAAAAATTCCGTTCCTCCTACTTTTAAATTGGAATATAAATCTTAAACATGGAGGAAGAGATGAAAAAGAAAACATGAGCGTAGTAGTAGTAGCAGTCGTAGTAGAAGCAGTACTAGTAGCAGCAGTAGTAGTAGTAGCAGTAGTAGTAGTGGTAGTAGTAGCAGTAGTAGTAGTAGTAGTAGTAGTAGTAGTAATAATTGTAGTGGTAGTAGTAACAGTAGTAGTAGTAGTAGTAGTAATAATAATAATAATAATAATAATAATAATAATAATAATAAACAGGGGGAGGAGAGAATGTGGACAGCATAAAGAAGAATATTCAGGAAGAGAGAAAATGAAGGAAATACCAGAATAAGGGAAGAAAAAACAGAGAGGCGTATGAAGAGAGAAAAGGTGAAAATATCACCAATACAGAATAAAGGATAGAATGAGAGTAAAAAGGAATAGGAAACGGGAGGCAAAAGGAGGAAAAAGAAGAGAAAAAGAAGAACCGGCAGTAGGGAAAGGAAGAAAAAATAACCAAAATCCAGAATGAAACATGATGAGGCAATGGGAATAAGGAGGAGATATACGAAAAAGGAAAGAAAACAGGGCGTGAATCCAGAGAAAAAAATGAAAAAACAGGAAGGAAGGAAAGAAGGGTAATGATGATACTGTCTACAAAAAGGACACACACACACACACACACACACACACACACACACACACACACACACACACACACACACACAGAAAGAGAAACTAATCAGAATACAAAACGAGAAATACCAAGGGAAAGATGGGCGAGGTAGGAAAAAAAATGCCTGTATAGGAAAAGAAAAGGAAATAACAAGTATGGAAAAGAACCCCCTTAAAAAAAAAATGATAAGAAGAAAGGAGGATTGATGGGAGGACGAAAGACTCTACAGAGGAAGGCCAAATGAAGATGGAATGGAGAAGAGAGAAGAGTGGCTGCGAGGCAGAACGAGGAAAAGAGTAAAAATCCAGTATATAAAAAGGAGGAGATGGATGCATTAAGCGAGAGCCTGTGACGGTGAGGGAATAATGTTGTAAATGACAAGAATACAGAAGAGAGGATGAGAAAAGAAGGAAGTGAGGATGAAAGATGGAAAGTAAATAATCAAAGACATGGACGAAAATGAAAAAGAGAGGCAGGAAGAATGGAAAACAGGAATGACGTGAATATGAGGGAAACAGATGAAAAATACATGCAGTTAAGGAGGGTAGGAATCGGTGATGATTGAAAGAAATGACTATAAGAGAGATAAAGAATACGAAAAATAGGAAGAGAAGGAAGGAAGGAAGGAAGCAAGAAGGACGAAAGATGATAAAAACTTGAAAATATGAAGGAGATATATGCTGTAAGCGAAGGTAGGAGACGGTGATGGA
>NW_027643804.1:180000-241312 GCF_032717465.1 Coenobita brevimanus | reverse complement strand
AAGTCAGGCAGGGAGGAGGAGGGTAGACTGTTGTTGTTCGTGTTCCTCCTCCAAATTCCCCTGTTCGTCAACGCAGTAGGATGGCCGGGGATACTGTAGAGATGGAAGGCAAAAATGGCAGGAGATAAATTATATAAAATGGTGATCCTTGAACCTCACCTGTATCGAATCGTTCGTGTCGTATCTTTTTTAAAGGATCTAACATGCTTGCATGCGTCGTCAGCCTTGGTCACATAATGGCGGCTCTCCACACTGTACAATCTTTTGCAGCCTCCCTATTCACTCCCTTATCCCTGAAGTCACACACTATGACCTCGTCCCAGCCCTTTTCAGGTCTGCCTTTAGCAACCCTACTGTACCTCCGACGTTCACACCTCTCTCTCCTTACCCTATTGTCATCCTCCATCCTCTCCACATGTCCAAACCATCTCAATCAACCCCTCCACATCACTACACCAATAACTCCTGTCCCATCCTTCCTCTTAACTCGTAAATATTAAACCTACCCCCCCCCCCACACACACATACACTCCCAGGCCTCGCATTGAAGGAGACATTTCACATCCATCTAATCATTGTTATTTCTGAACGAAATATGGTGACTACGTGAACCTAGGATAGGTAAAGATTCTTTAATTCCCCTGAACCAGAGTGACGTCATTTTTATTTTATTCTTATTGTTATCTAGCGATTTTATTCAGCTTACGAGCAGCCTCTCGTACTAAAGATTTTATTAGTACTGCATCTGACTCCTTCAGTTTGAAAAGTGTACCCTAAGCTGAATAAAATCATCAGGCTGTTGCAAGAATAAAATGAACGACGTTTCCTGGCTGAATGGGTTAACACTAACATGATCATTTGCCCCGACATTATCCGATTTATTCACCATCTCGATGACTGACTGAAATTTTGGTAGTCATGGTCGGTGACAGGATGGGGCTTTGACCATAATGGCTTTCAGGTTGGCTCTCATGACTGTACCGTTCACATATTTGCATAAAGATTGTGATTTACACCCTTCCTTGATCAGGGCATGCGTTCTGACGTCATGCGTTGTGTGAACTACTTGGGGAGGGGGGTGAAGATTGTCAGTACTCCCACCTTCCCCAAGAAATTACTTAAAAGAAATAATTCGTGTACTCTATTGGATGACGTGGATGTGGACGTATTATAACTACATATTTACACGGCACAGCAATTCCACTATGACACGAGCTGTTGACAATGCTGGTGCTCTTGGGTCTAAAGAAGCTATTTTTCTTTCGGTGACAGTCCGTACTAAAAAATTAGTTCATTATTCACACACCCGTCGGACATGGCAGATGATACAATAATCCTGGTTAACAGCTGTTTATTTCGAAGGTGCCCTGAGGTTTATGAAAAGTCCCAAACACTCCTTGCTAATTAAACAGCCGATGGAAAATATGTTAAATACCATTGTTAAATTTGCCAACATTTACAAACAACCACACTGATATATTTCCAGAGGAAGATTTTTGTGTTTTGGCGTCGTAGCAGTGGCTAATTGTACACACCATCTCTAAACTCCCACCTTCTCTATGCCCGCTACTCCAGTCCCCCTTCCCTACCCCCTCCCCTCTTCTCTACCCCCTCACGTCTTGCTTATATCCTCACCTCTTCCTTACCTCCTCACCTGTTCCCTCTACCCCCTCACCTTTTCCCTCTACCGCCCTCACCTCATCCCTACCCCCTCACCTCTTCCCTATCCCCTCCCCTCTTCCCCCTACCCCCCTCATCTCTCCCCTACCTCCTCACCTTTTCCCTCGACCCCTTCACCTCTTCCCTCTACCCCCTCACCTCTTCCCTCTACCCCCTCACCTTTTCCCCCTTCCCCCCTCACCTCTTCCCTCTACCCCCTCACCTCTTCCCTCTACCCCCTCACCTCTTCCCTCTACCCCCTCACCTCTTCCCTCTACCCCCCTCCCCTGTTCCCTCAACCCCCCTCCCCTGTTCCCTACCCCCCCACCTCTTCCCTACCCCCTCACCTCTTCCCTCTACCCCCTCCCCTCTTCCCTACCCCCTCACCTCTTCCCTACCCCCACCTCCCCTTGACCCCACCCCCTCACCTCTTCCCTACCCCCCCCCCGCTTCCCAACCCCCCCACCCTTCCTCTACCCCCTCCCCTTCACCTCTTCCCTCTTCCTCACCCCCTCACCTCTTCCCTACCCCCTCACCTCTTCCTTCTACCCCCCACCCATCTCCCTGCCACCAGTCAAACCTCCCCTACCCTCACACCTCTGCTCTCCACCTCTCAGGTTGAATTTTTCCATTGACACGAAGAAAGAAGAGGATTTTCGCACGACCAAGCAGGCAGAGGATATTTACACGGCCAGGCAAGCAAAGGATATTTACACCGACACGACAGACGACAGGAGTGGGAAATAATAGCTTTCTCCCCAAGTAAAAGGTATTTGAACCATTTTTAAACTTTTTGAAATTTGAAATATTTTTTTCTGAGCTTTTCTCACATCGTACACTTAGTCATGCATTTTGTTTATTGTTAAAAGAGTTATTTTCACACACACACACACACACACACACACACACACACACACGCACACGCACCACACACGCACACGCACCACACACGCACACGCACAGATCTCTCTCTCTCTCTCTCTCAAATTTTGCACGAGAGCACTGATAGCTGTGTGGTGGTTGTGACGGTGGTGATGTCAGCGGTGTTGGTGGTGGTGGTGTGTGGTTGTGATGGTGGTGGTAGTACGTGGTTGTGGTAGTGGTGATAATGTTATGCTGGTGGTTGTATGATGATGGAGTGTGGTTGTGGTGGTGGTGGTGGTGGTAGTGTGAGTGTGGTGATGGTACAGTATGGCTGTGAAGAACTTAAAGGAAGGATGTGTGGAATGGGAAGGAATTGGGTGACAAGTTGGGGTTAGAAGACATTGACGTAAGTTTGCAATATAATGTTGGTGTTATGGAAAATAAATCGCTCAGGGAAATGCGCTACGAAGCCTGCTATGCCACCCAGAATACGGGACATAGGCTCAGCAGTAGCATATAGTGCGTACTTTGGCCTAATTGATATTTGCTCCACAGAAAACGATGGAAACGCCGAAGGACGAGATGTCAACCCTGGCCAGCGAGATGGCAACTGCAGGCGAGGGGGAAGGCGAAGCTGCAGCCCCAGAAGACGAGATGGCTACCTCAGAAGACGAGATGGCAACCTCAGAAGACGAGATGGCAACCTCAGAAGACATGGCAACCTCAGAAGAAGGGATGGCAACTACGGAAGGAATAGCAGCTGTAGACGACGAGATGGCCGCTCGAGAACATGGCAAGCCCTGCAGAGGAACTGGTGCGGCGTGTGTTGTAGCTTGTACCGATAGGTGATGTGGTAGGGAGGGTAGCAGCAGCTGTGGCGGCACCTGTATAGCGTTACTCTGGTAGGCATTGCATTCCTTAGGCACCTTTGATGTTCCTGTATTTCCCCAGGCGATGCAGAGACGGCTACGAGGGAGAGACGAGACGGCCGAGAGACCAGGGGAGACCGGAGAGCCTGCAGGGAGATCGGAGCGCCGGACAGGACAGGTGACAGGTTGTATTTTTCTTTGTATTTTCCTTTAGGGTGTGATTGTGTGTGCGTGATTTTGTGTGTGTGTGTGTGTGTGTGTGTGTGTGTGTGTGTGTGTGTGTGTGTGTGTGTGTGTGTGTGTGTGTGTGTGTGTGTGTTTAGTTCCCAGCATACTAGGCTGGGTGTGGCGGGTAGATGGGTCTGGGGAGGGAGGTGGGGTGGGGGGAGGCGGGAAAGGGGAGACTTCCTTCCACTTCCATCTTCCTCTCCGTCTGTCCTGTCTGCCTGTCCTCAGCGCAGCCGAACGTGCTGGGATGGTGTGTCTGTCTGTTAGTGTCTGTCTGCTTTAGTGCTTCTTTCTCTTCCCCACCTTTACTTTTTTATGCGCTTTTTCTTTTTCTGTCGTTCTAGAGTGAGCGTGATGGAGAGAGGGTAGAGGGGCGAGTAGGAGCGAGGGAGCGAGTTGGAGATAGACATAGGACCTACTACATAATATTAATTGCTAAAGGTATCTTGGCCGTATTTAACTGATATACTTTGATAATACTTGAAACATTTGCTCTAGTCCAATACTTTTGTGATATACTTTGAGATACTTTAATATATAAAATCTTCTGCCAGAGTAACCTAACAGCTGCTGCCATTGCTACTTGTATACTTTGTAAATGTATTGTAATTGTAAACTCTTGTAAAACACTAAAGATAATAAAAGAATCAGCTGTATATCAACTTTACTTTGCCCTTTATGGTATTACAAATGACTAAAATACAATATCACAGAAAAAGTAAAGTATGCAAAGAAAGCCTACAATGCTATACTCTAGTTGCCAAAGACATGGAACAGAGTACACAGTAGACTCCAGCACAAGTTAACTTGCTGCTATAAACTCTTGGGTATAAACACCCACAATTCAACTTTGACTTTATACCAGTTCCACCATCTCGAAAAATCCTAAGTCCAAAAAGCACTCCAATTTGGACTTAGGATTTTATCGAGTGACTGGATCTGGTATAAGTCTTAAGGGCACCAAAACCCTTACTTCGGACTTAGACTTTATACCCACCAGAGAAGTGGGTATAAAGTCTAGGGATATAAAAGCCCTACTTCAACTTAGAAACTGCCTTCCCCGTATCACATGGTATAGTAACACCTCCATCTACCCCACACGACTTATTCTTTACCTTTTTGTTGTCTCTGTCCTCTTCTTCATCACTCGCTTCCCTCTCGCTGCCGCGTATCATCCTCTTTCTCTTCTCTCTTGTACTGATGACCTCCGTAAACCCGGTATCCATATCTATTTCTTCCTCGTTGTCACCCAAGGGGGCCTGCCTTCCTCGTTCATGGCCATGGCACTAGCCATTTCAGGGCGCGTTGGTTTTGTAGTGCATCCGATCAGTTTCAACTCAGTTGTTAAATTACTGTGTGATGAAGCGCTCTGGGAAGCACGTCTGCCTGCCGCGGAGGTCAAGGACAGAATGAAGAGGGTGTATGTAGGTGAAGTGGAGGGAGGGAGAGGGAGGGGTAGACCGAGGATGAGGTGGAGGGATGGAGTTGAGAGGTATATGAGGGGGGGGTGAGTTGGGGGGAGGGTAGTCAAATGGTGGGTGACAGAGCGCCTTGGAGGCGTTTTGTCTGCGGCCACTCTTTGCGGGATTAGGGCGTCGGGCTATAGATAGATAGATAGATCTATCGGTGTAATAAATCAATAATTATATGGTGTCACGGTAGGGTCAGGCTCCATATTACCTCACCCTTACCAGCTTACTTCGGCATTTGTCAGGTTAATATACATAATACATTCACTGTAATGTCCATCCATCTCTCTCATTCTCCTCATCTCACCCTGTTTACTCCCCTCTCATCATCATCATCATCATCATCATCATCATCATATTTCCCAGTTCTGTATTATATAACCATCTTTTTTTTTTACATACTACATAAATGTAAGATGTGTTGTACTTCATGAATATAGGATATGGCTGTGTGATAGGCCAGCCAGTTGCAAGTAATGGTGTGTGTGTGTGTGTGTGTGTGTGTGTGTGTGTAATTCACCGGGTCGGTCAGGATCACTTGATGGTCGTGATCGTCAGCTTTTACCCTCCCGGAAGGGAGCTGAGAGCTCATATAGTCCGATCTAAGGGCAAGGCTGTGACCACACACGCACACACCAGTCCCCTTGTTCGAGGGGGACAGTAACCACCCACTTCGTCAGTGAAACTTTTCGCAACGTGTGTGTGTGTGTGTGTGTGTGTGTGTGTGTGTGTGTGTGTGTGTGTGTGTGTGTGCGTGTGTGCGTGTGTGTGCGTGTGTGTGTGTGTGTGTGTGTGTGTGTGTGTGTGTGTGTGTGTGTGTGTAAACTTAACCCATTAGCTGTGGTGGCTTCTCTTCAGTTAACATAAAATCGCTTACTGTATGCTGAAGTATATATACATATATATTTATTTTCCGGTCACAGCGTTCATCTAGCACGTCATATACTGTTCAGTTCTGCCGAGTTGCTCTTAGCTGAACGTATCGATGTAACGTTAGCCAAAACAAAATACCGTCTTTGTAACTAATTCGCATCTTACAGTTTCGATATTTAATCTCATTGTTCGTACATCACGATACTTTAGGCAGACAAGAAAATAATCTACCGAAATAGAAAACGCTAGTTACATGGATAACTGATATATTTTTCGTTCCTGGACTAGGCACATTTTACCCCTCTCCTATTCTGTCCTACTTTAGCCTAAACCAACCCATCCTAACCTACTTTTCTCTGCCCTACACTACCCTACCCCAGCCTACCCTGCCCTAGCGTTCCCTACCCTATCCTACCGCTGAGGTCTCCTGTAGGGATACTCGTTCTTCGGTTTTTGCCAGGCTTAGGGAGGTGGAGGAGATTAAGGTGTTGGACATCCGTTCTGGGGGCGGAGAGACTTACAACATCCCTTTGTCTTGTTGTAAACTTTGGTCTACCCTTTCCCTGTCATGACACTTCTCCGGAGTCGATAATATTCCCCATGCAGTGCTGAGGTACCTGGATGATGAAGCAGTGTCCTTCCTCCTGAGTCTTATTAATAGAATTTAGAGAGATTCGTCCACTCCTGCTTCTTGGCGGGGGGCTGTTGTCCTACCGTTTCACAAGCCAGGTATTGCAGGTCACCATCTTGGTTTGCGTGGTAGGTTGCCTTTATTGATTATGGGATTTTTCCGTATTGGTGCCACCTTGTTTCCCTCATATCCTCAAGAGGAGGGAGTGCCTCAAACTAGTGTCCTTAGTGTCACCGTCTTTGCTAAAGTTCAGGAAGATTTTGTTGGCTCTGTTCCGGAGGGAGTGTCTGCCTCGCCGTATCCTCGCTATCCACATCCGTTTGGGTACAGGGTGAAGGCTGCCATGGGGGATGTGGATGTTCCAACCTTTCTTGTTTGTCCTGTGCGTGTACCAAGGATGGCTCCCTGGCTCCTCTCAGGGGTACAACCGTGTGTTTACTTTCCTGAGAGAGGGGCCTTTCTTTCCTCACAGGCGGCTCTTTGCTATTTTTTTAGAACATGCTTCCTCTCACAGTGTCTCGATTCTCGTATGTACTGATGGATTGAAATCCCGTGAGGGGACAGGCTTGGGTGTTATATTTCCCGATTTCATTCGTGGTAGGAGTCTTCCCCCCATCGTATCTACTTTTATCGCAGAACTTACTGCTATTTTACTCGCAGTCAAATTGATATTTAGCTTCTCTCCTGTTTGTTATACAGTTTTTAGCGACTCTGCCGATCTCCATTTTGTGTTTTCCCGTCCAATCCTATTTTGTTGTCTACAGTGTTTTAAAATGGCTGTGCTTGCTAGGGACTGCTTTGTGGTTTTGTACCATTGTGGGCAATGAGCATGCTGACGCTCTGGCAAAGGCTGCTGCCTCTCGCCCATCCTCACCTCTCCCCTGCCTCGCTCAGTGATATTCATCTAACCACTCACTGTTTGCTCCCACTGGCAGAGTAGGTGGGATGCGGTGGGGGCCAACAAAATGTGTGATATTTGTGCGTAAACGGGCCCCTTCATTTGCCGAGGTCTGAATTTAGGTGGGAGACGGCTTTATGCTGGCTCCGAATGGGCCCTTCCTGGTTCTCTCATTGATTTTTAATGGAGGACTCTCCCCCTACTTTCTGTGTGGAATGCTTCGTCCCCCTGACTCTTCGGCTTTTGCTGATGGTGTCCACTGTTGGGGAATTGCGCCATCGTTACCTCTCTGAGCACCGGGCAGGAGAGGGATTGTAGTCTTCTGTTGGTACTTGGAGAGGATGCTTGTTGTGGTGGAGGGGGAAACCTTTGCTTGGGGTAGGCAGCTGCACTACCGTGTAAAATTTAGTATACAGTGGTTTTAGTGTTCTTAGTGTTTTTCTTGTTTTAATTATGAATTGTATTTTGTTTGTTTGTGTGTGTGTGTGTGTGTGTGTGTGTGTGTGTGTGTGTATTTCATCTTTTCGAGTGCTTTTATTCTCGTTGTCGTCCGGCGGCATATGACCCTGGTTGTTGTATCGCCAGATTTTATTGTATATACTTATTCAGTTCAATTTACCCTACCCTACTCTTCTCAACCCTACACTAGCCTACCTCAGCCTACCCTACCCTACCCTGCCATTGCCGACCCAACTCTACCCTACTTTAACCTACCCTCCCCTGTACAGCCCTTTCACCACTACATTACTTTTCCTGTTTTCTTCTCTCTACCTTCGGATGATTTTCTTCACCTCTACAGTAGAGAGAAATTTCGAACTGGAAGGGTTAAATACTGCCATCATCAACCCCATCTCTATCAGGGGATCTCCTAAGCTGAATAAAATCATGCGGTCAGCTAGGACAATGTAAAAAAGTTGTTCTCGGCTTGAAAGATTAAATGATTCTGTCCCGTCATCCTAAGAGGGTTTTCTGAAGCTGTAGGATATCGTCAGAAGCTAGCAAAGAGTAAAAGTGACATCCGCAAATCGAGAGCTCTGCGTCCAGCGCTCTGCAGTTCAAGTCCCAGAGGTGGACAGATGTTTTGACGTGTAGACGTTACCAGGGCGTAGCTTGGTGGCCTACCCTTTAATATTCTGGACTAATGGTGGTCTAGCCTCGTGCACCTGCGCTCCACCACAAAAAAAAAAAAAAAATAAAAAGGAAAGCCAAGGGTCATGAATGAACTAAGCGGAGAAGAACAAAAATCGTAGAGAAGATCGCCCCAAATTTGATGAGACAGTGTAGTATAACTGAGTGAAATAGGCGTTGGATATGACGGAACTAAACGGCAGTTATACCCACCACTCTTCTGTACCCTACACTACCCTGATTCAGCCTACCCTACCCTACCCAGCCCACCACCACCCAGCCCTATCTTACCCTGCCATAACCTATCCTACCCTCCCCAACGCAACTCGACCCATCCCTACCCCATACTGCCAAAACCAACCCAACCTTACCCCACCCTGTCAAGACCGACACAATCCTACCCCACCCTGCCAAAACCAACCCAGTCCTACTCCACCCTGCCAAACCCGACCAATCCTTTCCCACCCTGCCAAAAACCGACCCAATCTTACCCCACCTGCCAAAACCGACCCCATCCTACTTCACCCCCAAAACCGACCCAATCCTACCCTACCCTGCCATAACCGACCCATTCCTACCCTACCCAGGCAAAACCAACACAGTTCTACCCCACCTATCCAAATGCGACCCAATCAGTGTTCACCCGTCCTAAACCGACCCAATCCTACCCCACCCTACCAAAACCAACCAAACCCTACCCCACCCTACCAAAACCAACTCAATTCTACTCCACTCTGCCAAAACTGACCTAATCATACCCCACCCTGCCAAAACCGACCCAATCCTGCCCCACCCTGCCGAAACCTAACCAATACTCTGCCAAAACCGACCCAACCCTTCCCCACCCTGACAAAACCGACCCATACCTATCCCACCCAGCCAAAACAGAGCCATTCCTATTCCACCCTGCCATCTCTGATCCTATACTACCGCCTCCTGCCAAGACCGACCCATCCCTACCCCACCCTGCCAAAACCGACCCAATCCTACCCCACCCTGCCAAAACCGACCCAATCTTACCCCCACCCTGCCATATCCGACCCAATCCTACCCCATCCTGCCAAAACCGACCCGATCTTACCCCACCTTACCAAGACCGACCCATTCCTACCCCACCCTGCCAAGACCGACCCGTCCCTACCCCACCCTGCCAAGACCGACCCGTCCCTTCCCCACCCTGCCAAGACCGACCCATCCCTACACCACCCTGCCATAACCGACCCAATCCTACCCCACCCTGCAAAAACCATCGAAGTCCAACCCCACCCTGCCAAAACTATCCCAGTCCTACCTCACCCTGCCAAAACCGACCCAACCCTACCCCACCCTGGCATAACCGACCCAACCCTACCCTGCCCTAACCAAACCAATCTTATCTAACTCATTTTTCACTCTAACACTTTCTTCAGTTTTATTCATTCTTTCTCCAGACGATTTTCTTCAGCTCTGGAGAGGAATTTTGAATTTGAGGGATTAGATACAGCCAGCATCAACCCCTTCTCTGTCAGGGGATCTCCTAAGTTGAATAAAATCGTGCGGTCAGCTAGGACAAAGTAAATAAATCGTTCTTGGTCTGAAGGGTTACATGATTCTGTCCCGTCATCCTAAGAGGGTTTTCTGAAGCTGTAGGATATCGTCAGAAGCTAACAAAGTGTAAAAGTGACATCCGCAGACCGGGAGCTCAGCGTCCAGCGCTCCGAAGTTCAAGTCCCAGAGGTGGACAGATGTTTTGACGTGTAGACGTTACCAGGGCGTAGCTTGGTGGCCTACCCTTAAATATTCTGGACTTACGGTGGTCTAGCCTCGTGCACCTGCGCTCCACCACATAAAAAAATAAATAAAAAGGAAAGCCAAGGGTCATGAATGAACTAAAGGACTGAACTAAGCGGGGAAGAACAAAAATCGTAGAGAAGATCGCCCCAAATTTGATGAGACAGTGTAGTATAACTGAGTGAAATAGGCGTTGGATATGACGGAACTAAACGGCAGTTATACCCACCACTCTTCTGTACCCTACACTACCCTGATTCAGCCTACCCTACCCTACCCTACCCAGCCCTACACTACCCTACCCAGCCCTACACTACCCTACCCAGCCCAACCCACCACCACCCAGCCCTATCCTACCCTGCCATAACCTATCCTACCCTCCCCAACGCAACCATAACCTACCCATGCTTACCCTCGCCTGCCGTAATCGACCCACCTCTATTCAACCCTGCCATAACCGACCCATCCCTACCCTACCTCGGCATAATCAGCCCAATCTAACCTCACCCTGCCAAAACCGACCAAGTCCTACCCCACCCTGCCAAAACCGACCCAATCCTACGCTGTCCTGCCAAAACTAACCCAACCTTACCCCACCCGGCCATAACCGACCCAACGCTACCCCACCCTGCCACAACCGTCCCATCCCTACCCTACCTTAACCAAACCAGTCTTATCTAACTCATTGTCCACATTAACACTTTTTTCCATTTTTATCTTTCTTCCTCCAGACGATTTTCTTCAACTCTGGAGAGAAATTTCGTACTTGAGGGGTTAGATACGAGGGGATCTCCTAAGCTGAATAAAATCGTCCGGTTACCTAGAACAAAGTAACTAAGTCATTCTCTGTCTGAAGGGGTTATTGTGTCTGTCCCATCATCCCGAGAGGGTTTCTTTAAGCTCCAGGAAATCGTCTAAAGGTAGCAAAGTGTAAACATGACGTCACCACTTGGTCTAGGCGCCACAGATCGACTCCCGGAGGTGAACAAAGGTTTTTATATCATATAAACGTTTTATATTTTATATTTTACAACTTTCAGAGGCATTTACTCAGCTTTAGGAGTCTTATGGATAGGCTCAATCAAACGTATCGAACCTCCCATGTTAGAAAAAATAGCTTACAGAAATGCGTCCTCGTACTGAAGGGGCGGAATGGACAGATCGAGTGACTAAGGTATTGAATTATGTATATGAGTGGTTTTGTTGTTATTTCTATTATTATTATTATTATTATTATTATTATTATTTCAGGCAAATGTCCCAGGCTTTTAGACTGGCTGACTAGCGAATATTATTAAGTCTCCCGTGGCTCTGTGCTCCTTCCACTCAAGAGCCTGCACTTCACGCATTCCACGCACAAGATGGCGCCACCGCTGCATTCCTGCGAAGACGAGAGGTCAAGTGGACGACACTTGCTTTTTGTTTGTTTGTTTACTGTAATTGCTTAATGTTGTGATCCCTCCAACTTGAATGCTCAGTTGTAACTATAGATAACTAGAATACGATGCTAGTCACGAAGAAGGGCTATGAAAAGATACAGAGCTCGTAGTATTGGCTGGATGAATCACTCTTGCATGATAATCAGAGACGGTGTCTAAAACCCACACTTGTAGACGAAGAATATAATTACCAAACAGTTTCGGTGGACACTGCCACCATTTTCAGTGGTCAAGATAGTGAGAGGGAGTGACGTACTGACTATGCAAGGGTTCCTTTTTATGCGTGTGTGTGTGGAGGGTGGGGTAAAGGTGAGGTGGGGTGGGGTAGATTGTAAGCGGGGATTAACCCAAGGGGGATTTTGGGGGGGACATTACCGGACAGGTCAGGTGTAATTCCTATCTGACCTTACCTGTGTCGTAGCAGGAAGAGGGGGTAAGAGGTGGGGCAAGATTGGCAGCGGATTAACCCAAGGGGGTTGTGGGGGGGGACATTACCGAACAGGTCAGGTGTAATTCCTATGTGACCTTACCTGTGTCGTAGCAGGAAGGGACATGTCCCTTCCTGCTACGACACAGGTAAGGTCAGATAGGAATTACACCTGACCTGTTCGGTAATGTCCCCCCCAAAATCCCCCTTGGGTTAATCCCCGCTTACAATCTACCCCACCCCACCTCACCTTTACCCCACCCTTCCACACACACACGCATAAAAAGGAACCCTTGAATGGTCAGTATGTCACTCCCTCTCACTAAGAATCTTAACCCTCTGGTGCTTGGGACAACTCTAGTACCCCATTTCAGCTGACTCAGACGATTTTATTCGACTGAGTGAGTCATAGGAGCCTGACAGTGTCAATACCGTCACCATTAACCCCCTCACGACCGAATAACTCTAGCATCATGTTCCAGCTGACGCCAGACAATTTGGTTCACCGAGTGGGTCTGGGGCCTGGGGGGCACTAAATGGTATCCAAAAAATATGGAGGGGGGGGGGCTATATCAATTTTGCCACGGGAGGTATACCAAAATTGGACTTTTTAATAAAACCCCCTCCTCTCTCACTCCCTGTGTTTTGTATATATCCCTCTCTGTCTGCCTGCCTGTGGTGTGTCTGCTGTCTCCCTGTGGTGTGTCTGTCCCACCCTGTGTGTGTGTGTGTGTGTGTGTCTACTGTGTGAAGGTGGCTGGGTACTTGTCTTGTGTGTGTGTGTGTCGATGTGTGTATGTATGTAGTAGTGTGTGTGTGTCTTGACGTGTGTATGTATGTAGTAGTGTGTGTGTAAGTGTCTTGGGGTGTGTGAGCTAAGTGTAAGTATGGGGCCTTGTGGTTTTAAGGAAAGCCTGCTACGCAAACTTCCCTCAGCCACATTTTAAAGAAACCTCTATCACACCGGGACTTGAACCCGGGTCCTCCTGATTAGGAAGCCAGCACCATGCTGATCCTGCCACTGCGGCCCCATAAGGGTAGCGGCTAAAACTTCTACTGTATTTTATTTCTTTACATGTTACAAAAAATTGGAAATTGAACAACATGCACAGACTAAACTCAATTGTCATGTACCTATTAATGTCGCTTTAGGAGGAGATATTTCGAAATTTCCTGAGCTACTTGGAATACCTAAGCCTGCAGTTTAATGCTAATCATGAACAAGTGCTATGGAAAGAATATAGAGCAGTTGCTACTTATATAAAGGGAGAAAGTAAAAACTAGAACTTAGACTGCTATCCAACGGCAGGACTTAAACGATTAACCATATATTACATAAACTTAACACACTGAGTGACACAAAAACTAAACATATGATACAAATTCTTTAATGAAACTTATATGAGAGTACAAATGACAAAATATACACTGCACAGGAAGACAGTACAGTACTCATTGGTCATACCTTCCGTGCGAACTCAGAGAATGAAAGCCTATCTGTTGTACCGAACCATATACTGTAGACTACATGTCCACCCTAAACTGACAAAAACCTGGCATCTCTCCACCTTGAATGCTGAGCTGTTTCTAGAGATAAAGACTAGATTATCATGCAAATCACAATGAAGATCTATGGGGAGGATGCAAAACCATAATACTGACTTATTCTGCCACTTAGATACAGGAACTAAGCAGGAGAAGGACTAAAATTTGTCAAGGTGAGCCAACTACAATGACGCAGATGAAGTCTGAGATTATATAATGTGTAATCATGAACTGATTGCATCATTCAGTAAAGATTACAAAAGGAAAAGCTATCAAATCTGAAAGTGTAAGTACTATACAAGATATGATTAACCTTGTACATCCATATTCTGAGATATGCTTCCTACATCATAGCCTACACACAAATCCATCCCCCTCAACAGTAATGGTATATTCCTGGTGTCTCCTGACTTCCAATCAACTTATGAAACCTCTCTCCTAATTACAGTACAGTAATATGTTAATGAAGGCAGCTAGTAATTACCTTCAGTATGATAATTCTTATTTAAAGGTAGCAGCAATGGCTAATGAAGGATGTAAGGTATGCAGTCTTTCCAGTTCAGTATATCTCCAATCAGGCTTTATCCAGTGTTTCTCCTACACATGTTAATACCTTCAGTCTTCACTAGTTTAACTCACAGAGCAGGGATTTTTTTTTTTTTTCATGCCATCTCATGATTATATTTAGCTTTGTATAGACTTCTGGAAGTGTAGGGGTTAGGCACAGCCTCACTGAACTCCTGCAATAGCAGAGACTTTGCATAAGTTGAATAAAATTGCCTTCTGGCACTATGAATAAGCTGAAAAGGGCATCACTGGGACTGCAAGAGTTAAAGGGACTCGCGGAGTTTATATCCCCGATGTAAACAAACTACCCATTAGTTTTTACACACATCCCCTCATTTTTTCCAGCCAATTAACCTACTATGCCTGCCCATGTACAGGATCACATTCGACCTTAAAACCTAAACAGATGGTGTGAATATCAGGTGATTTAAGTAGCATTGCTTACTCGAGTTTAAAGGGACATCTTGGTCACCTGGAGATACACACCGCCGTATATCATCCTTATAGCTAATAATTACAACTTACATCAGCCGACTACACCTCTCGATAATGACAGCAAACACTGATAAACACATGGGCATAAGAATTACCATAATAAGAAGTAGACTAACACCGTAAAGAATAAAATCTTCACTCATCTCCAGCATCTCTCAACGTTGCTCCCATAATGCACCAGTGACGTCACACTTCAAATTAAACATTTACTTATTAAATTTTAAGAATATATTTTCAGTCTTTTAAACATTAATTTTCGTGCAAACTGAATAGAGAGGTAAGTAAAGTGTTTCTTGTTAAATTAAAGATAACCCCATGAATCAGTGGCATCATCATCTCTCTCTCTGAAATTCCATACAGAGTACCAGAGTAGGATCACTATTTACTGTCCTGCCGATATATCTCTACAGTTTTACAAGGGGATTTAAAAATAAACGGCCTGGTGGTGGTGGCAGGGGATAAAATTTTGCGATACCAGTCTCTAATCTGCTGCCATTCCCTACAGAACCTGAGCATAATAGACGAGAAATTAGCCCAGGTTGATGCAGCAATTCTTAACTCAAAATTGCCCCAAGAACAACTTTCTGAAGTTTGTCAAACATTTCATGCAACACCCTGTATGGGAAATTTGGATAAAATATTGGTGAAAGAGAGAGAGATTGTCCAGGTGCTTGAGGGTGCGAAAGTGGATGTATGTGGAATAACTGTAACAAAATGGAGAGGAGAAAGTGTGAGACAATGGGAGTATGGATGGGGTATTGCAGGAGTAGGTGAGAATGAGAGGGCAAAGGAAGGAGTATGTATAGTTGTGAGTAAAAGATGGAAGAGTAGCATAAGACAGTATGGATCAGTTGGGTCAAGGATTGTGTGGGTAAAGTTGAAAGTTGGAATACAAATGTGGGCGATTGTGTGTGTGTATGCACCAACGCAAGATCGTGCTAGAAGAGTGAGAGAAGAGTTCTGGACAAATGTGGAAGTGTGCATGGAAAAGTTTGGAAGGAATGAGAGAGTGTTTTTGATTGGTGATATGAATGGTAAAGTTGGGAATGTGAAGGTGGATGAAATAGTTGGTGAGTGGGGTGTGCCTGCTGAGATAGATGAGAATGGGAGTGCGTTAGTGGACATTTGTGCTGGGAGGGGGTTGGTGATAGCCAATACCCTCTTCAGGCATAAAATGATCCACAGGTATACATGGCGAGTGATGAGAAGGGTGGGTGGTGAACTGAATGAAAGGAAGGCAATGATTGATTATGTGTGTGTGGATGAAAGGATGCGAAGATGTGTAAAGGATGCAAGAGTGTATAGAGGTTGGGGGAGTGGACTTTCTGACCACTACTTGGTGGTGGCCAGAATTAGGATTCAAGTAAGATGGAGGAATAGAAGAAGGGAAAGACGAGAGGAAGGAGTAGTTGCAAGTTGAGTGGAAAGGTTACAAGAGGATGAGAAAAAGGCAGAGTATAAGAGAGAAGTGGAGGAACGATTGGGCAAATATGAATTGGAGCAGATGGGAGACGTGGAAGGTGTGTGTAGGATATTTACAGAAGAAATATGTGCAGCATGTGATGTGGTGTGTGGAAGGAAGAGAAGACGGAGGGGGGTGCAAGGAACGGCGTGGTGGACTGAAGAGGTGAGACAGGCTGTGGCACAAAAGAAGAAAGTATACAATGAATGGATGAGAAATAGGGGCGTGGAAGAAGTTGAGAGGCGGAAGAGAGAGTTATATGTAGAAAGAAAGAGAGAGGTGAAAAGATTAGTAAGAGAGAGTAAGAAGAGAGTGGATGAGGAATTTGGAAGGAATTCGAGTGCAAAGTGGAGGGACTGTAAGAAAATGTTCTGGAAAGAGGTGAAAAGAGTAAGACAGGGTGGAAGTGAAGTTAGCAGGGGAGTGAAAGATAAAAATGGTAGATTACTAGTGGAGAAGGGAGAAAAAATGAGCAGATGGAGAGAACACTTTAAGGAATTGTTGAACATAGAGGATGGAAGTAATGCGAGTATAAGTGGCTGGGGAATGGCTGGGAGGAGGAGGGAGGTGAGAAGACAGGAAGAAATCAGTAGGATAGAAGTTGTGGAAGCAATGAAGAAAGTTAAATCGGGGAAAGCCCCAGGAATTGATGGAGAGTGTGGTGAAATGCTGAAGCATGGGGGAGAGATAGTAGTAGAATGGAAGTGGAAGATGTGCAGATTGGCCTGGGAGGAAGGTAGAGTCCCGGAGGATTGGAAGTCAGGTATAATTATTCCCTTGTACAAAGGAAAAGGGGAAAAAGAAGTGTGTGGTAATCAAAGGGGCATTTGTCTTCTTAGTATAATAGGAAAAGTGTATGGTAGGATACTTATTGACAGAGTTAGAGAAAGAACAGAGAAATTAGTTGGAGAAGAACAGGGAGGCTTTAGGAAGGGAAGAGGTTGTGTAGATCAGATATTCATTCTTAGATCTTGAGTGGAAAAGTTTCTAGAGAAGGGAAAGAAGTTGTATGCGGCTTTCATGGATTTGGAGAAAGCATATGACAGGGTGGATAGACAAGCATTGTGGAAAGTGTTAAGAATATATGGAGTAGATGGGAAGTTGTTGAATGCTGTGAAGAGTATGTACGATGGTGCGAAGGCTGCAGTGCGTGTGGATGGTGAACTAAGTGAATTTTTCTCTTTGAAAGTTGGGTTGAAACAGGGATGTGTCATGTCTCCATGGTTGTTCAATCTGTACATGGATGGGGTAATAAAAGAGGTACAAGGTAGGGTAGTGGATGTTGGAGTGGCCCTGGTGAAAGAGGATAGTGTCTGGAAACTCCCTGTACTGTTGTTTGCAGGTGATACTGTGTTGTTGAGTGAAGACGAAGGGGAGGTGCAAGGCTTGGTGGATGAGTTTGGGAGAGTGTGCAAGAAACGGAATCTAAAGGTGAATGTAGGGAAGAGTAAAGTGATAGTCTTTGAGAGAGGTGAAGTCAGTGAATGTACAGCGAGGTTGGATGGTGAGGAATTGGAAAATGTGAGTACGTTTAAGTACTTGGGCAGTGTGATGAGTAAGGATGCAGGTTTGGAGGGTGAAGTGCTTGAAAGGGTACAGCAGGGAAGAAAGGTTGCTGGTTCTTTGAAAGCAGTGATAAGAAACAGGGAAGTGAGCATGGAAGTGAAAAAGTTACTTCATGGTATTGTGATACCAACTCTAACGTATGGAAGTGAAGCTTGGACGTTGTTTAAAGGACACAAGTCAAGAGTGAGAGCAGTGAAAATGAGTTATTTAAGAGGAGCCTGTGAAGTCCCATGGAGAGACAGGCTGACGAATGAGGATATAAAGGAGCGTTGTGGTGTGGATGTGGATGTGATAGGAAGCGTTATGAGAACACACTGAGGTGGTTTGACTATGTGGAGAGGATGGAGGGTGAAAGACTGACGAAGAGAGTGTATGTGAGTGAGGTGGAGGGGGGAAGAGGGAGGGGGAGGCCGAGGATGAGATGGAGGGATGGGGTGGAGAGGTATATGAAAGACGGGGGTGTGAGTTGGGAGCAGGGCAGTGAAATGGCGGGGGACAGGGCGACTTGGAGGCGATTTGTTTGTGGCCACCCCAAACGGGATTGAGGCGTCTGACAATAGATAGAGATAGATAGAAAATTGAATAACTAAAGCTAACACTGATTTTAACTAATACACATCTGGTCCACAGGTCGTGCTGGAGTCTGCTGCCTTGTTGCTGCTTCCTTGCCACACTGGTCATACCCTGCTGAAGTTTGGTCTGCCCTGCCGTGAGAAGCCTGACGGTGGTGTGGTGTCTTCCCCTACTCTGAGATGCCTGGTGGTGTGGTGGTGGTGGCGGCGGCGGTGGCGGCAGGGTGTCGTGTCTTCCCCAGCCGTGAGATTCCTTGCTGCTGCTGCTGGTGATCTGCCCTGACCTGCCGAGAGAAGCCTGGTGGTGATGGTGTGATCTGCCTTGCAAGTCCAGGATGTTCTGTGGACAAATGCTACTTTTGAATGCATATTTTATATTGCTGTCTCTGTTAATGTATTTTGTACTGAAGTATTAATAATGAAAACTTAAATTTTCTGTCTTGTTTCATTACCTTTTTAACTGTGGCTTTGACTTAATATAGGTGATAAGTATATTGCGCTCTGCAGTCTTGTGTGTTGTGGGGACGGCTTTTGTGATGAGCTAAGACATTCTGATCGCTTCACCAAATTACTGCTCAGCCGTGTGATCAGTGGACATAAAAGATAATACAATACAATGATATACAGCTAAGCATAAAAAAGGTTATGGGAATTCTCCACCATGCAATCAGTGGACCTAAATTAAAACCTATATTATAAAGCTAAGCCTGAAGAGGGTTGTGGGAAATAGATAATGATGCAGGGTAGACACTGGTAATGTTCACTGAGCCGTGCCCGCAACACACAAGAACTGGGTGGCGTAATATATGGACCACCTTGTATAATGAGAGGCCGTAAGAGTGTGCTGACTCACAAACTTGCCACCAATGCCCCGTCATAACTATTACTGTGTCTTGTAGGAAGCACAAAGAAAACAGGCCACAGAATACCTCCTTGTCTTTTGTTCCTCCTACACAAACATACACGCCTTTCCCTTTAACTTGGCACAGAGTTTTATTTAAAGCATACCAGAATGTCAGGCAGATCAGTAGCAGAAGTAGACAATACTACAGTCCTACATTCTTTCCACAGCACTCATTCGTGACTAACATCATATTCTAGTGATAACTATCGCTACTACTCGGCAAACTGTATGGAAACTATAAGCTATCTGTCTATCCATCTATCTATAGCCAGACGACTTAATCCCGTAAGACGTGGCCACGAGCAAGTGGCCTCTATGCCACCCTGTCCCCTGTCATTCTGCATCACTCCCCCTAATTCACACTCACCCTCTCTCATATACATTCCAACTCCATCCTCCACTTATAAGTAATACATTAAAACAACCGTGAATTACTGCCGCACAAGCTGAGCCGTAATCATATCCAACACAAACACGAAGGAGCTTTAAAGAACAGAAGACAATACCTTGATAGCAGAAGACACTAAGACCACAAGTACTGACAGCCTACACCAAGAAACATAACTAATTTCAGTCAGAGACCAAGTGAATATGAGAGGCACACAGTTCATCACTTCAGCTCAAGATCCGTCCCACCTTTGTAACCTTATGTTGCATCATCCTCTCCACAAAGAAACAAAATCGAACAACCACCCAACACTACACAGATTATCTTAGCAACATATCCCCTCCTCCACCCGACTCTACACTTCCCAGACACATACATAAACTCACAAACACCCCAGCCAGCCAAAACTTTCTGCCAAACACATACATAAACACACAGACACCCCAGCCAGCCAAAACTTTCTACACCAAACACATACATAAACAGGCAGACACCCCAGCCAGCCAAAACTTTCTACCAAACAGCATCCTTCATGTGCCACCACCAGCCATACACCCTTCAGACACTACCGAACCCAGAGACACGAGCACACCAATCTTCCCTGCTACAATACTAACACAAAATATAACACACATACAATCCCCTGTGCTCATACTGCAAAGTGGCATCCCCACACCACAGCACACCCACTCACTCCCTGCACCACACTACCACAACACAGACAGTCCTTCAACATAGCACTGGGTTCACATCCAGAGGAGCCTAAGATGTAACAAGAACAACAACAATAACTCAGGCCAAGTTAAAGTAAAACGAGTATAGTTACGAAAGGAAAATTACTGCAAGTTATTTTGTAAGTGCTTCGGGTACACAAAGTTACAAGGCCGCAGGGAACGGACTGCATACCGAGGGTAATAATACTGTGGCGGCTTAGGGGGCTTTATGCCACCTTTTCTTCAGTGATTTATTGTTCAAGCGAGTGAGCGTAGAGAGCAAGCGATCGAGAACACTATAGGACATGGTATAATAGGGTGGCAGAGAACAGCGCCAAGACTATGTTGTCTAGGAAACTATTAAAGCAACAACGGATCTATGGACAGCATTAGAAACCTAGTAAAAAAATAACAGGAGTTACTTGAGGGACTTTTCTCAAAATTTACCGCGCCAGTGCTGATAAAATGAAAATAAAAGTACCAAACTGAGCACCAGAACCGAGTTATTCAAGAAGTTAAAAGCTACTGCAGATCTGTTCAGACAGCTGGAAAGCTTATGAAGAAGCAATTGGTACTACTTAAGTTAAACAGACTTAGCTTTTAACACCAAGCAAGATTGGACGGATGTATGGATGGATGGATGGACGGATGGATGGATGGATGGATGTGGAATCGTGGATGCTTGGACCGATGGTAGAGTTCCTGCTGTTTCGTCCTTCCACCTGCCGACAAAAATCATCATCAATATCATCATCATCATCATCGTCATCATCATAGCTGTCGTCGTCATAATCATCATCATCATTATTTACACCGTCATTCTCATTATCATTACCATTCTCATCATCATTATCATATTATCATCATCACCTACCTATCTATCTAGCCTACTGTATTTATCTTTATCTGTTTATCTATAGCCAGACGCCTTAATCCCGTAAGGGGTGACCACAAGCAAATCGCCTTCATGATGTACTGTCCTCTACCATTTAGCTCAAGTATCCCAGTCATATGTTTCTACTCCTTCCCTCCATCTCATCGTCGGTCTCTCCATCCCCCTCTATCCTTCCAGCTAACTCATGTGCACTCTTCTAGTCATTTTCTTATTCGCCATCTTCTCCACATGGCCAAACCATCTCGGAGTGTTTCTCTTAACGCTTTCAGTCTCATCCACATCAGCATCACAACGCTCCTTCATCTGCCCATTTGTCTGTCTGTCTCTCTATGAAATTCCACATGCTCCTCTCAAGTAGCTCATTTCCACCGCTCTCACTCTTGACTTGCGTCCTTTCAACAAGATCCAAGCTTCACTTCCATACTTTAAAGTGGGAATCACAGCATGCAGTGCCCTTTTTTTTTTTCATACTTTCATCCTCAGTTCCCTCTTCCTAATCACTACTTTTTAGAGAACAAGCAACCCTCCTTCCCTGATGTATCATTTCTGTCACTTCATCCTCTAATCATCCATCCATATTCATCATATTACATAAATACTTAAATGCACTCATATTCTTCCATTTCCTGGCTATGCAGCCTCACTGTGCATTCTGTAACCTCATACGTTGAGATGTTAAAGCATCACCACCATCAGCATCAACATCATTATCACCATCAATATCATCACCATCAGCCTGTGACACACCACTGCATGATAAGGACCCTCTCACCTTTCTCCACTCTGATCCATTGATTGTTAGCCTGTTCCGTCATTGCTCGGTAGATCTGCATCATATCATCTCTCCATCTTGTTCTCTGTGCACCTCTTCTTCTCACTCCATCTCTGGCTTGCCATTCAGTTACGCTCGCTGTCCTTCTGTTATCTCTTCTGTGAAAGACGTGACCTGAGGTGTGTGTGTGGAGTTACCTGGAAACAATATCAGAATTACTAGATGCGGGAGCTTCAGGCCCCTTAGGTTAATCTCCTTGATGTGGTGTGGTGTGGTGTGGTGTGGTGTGGTGTGGTGGGGGGGAGTTGTGTGGTGTGGTGTGGGGAGAGTTGTGTGGTGTGGTGTGGGGAGGGTTGTGTGGTGTGGTGTGGGGAGGGTTGTGTGGTGAGGTGTGGTGTGGTGTGGGAGGGTGGCTGTGTGTGGTGTGGTGTGGGAGGATACTTTTGTGTGGTGTGGTGTGGTGTGGTGTGGTGCGGGAGGGTGGTTATGCGTGGTATGGTACGGGAGGGTGGTTATGCGTGGTGTGGTGTGGGAGGGTAATATTGTGTGGTGTGGTGTGGTGTGGGAGGAGGATTTTTTGTGGTGTGGTGTGGGAGAGTGGTTTTGTGTGGTGAGGGAGTGTGATTTCGTGTCGTGTAGTGTGAGAGATTGGTATGGTGTGGTGTGATACGGTGTGGGAGGGTGGTATGGTATGGTGTAGTGTGAGAGGGTGATGGTGTGTGACTTAATGTGTGGGACTGGTAGAACGTGACTTGGCTTCACTATAATATGTAAAGCCTATATGAGTACAACACCTCTCATCCGAAAATGATTAGCGAGAAGCAGACGGTCAGGGTCGGTCCTAGAGCTACTGTGATAAAATGTAGAAAATCATGTGTTGTATCCTTAAAATAAAAAAGAATATGTGAGGTTAATTCCTACCTTTAAATAAAGACCAAAATATATGTATTACTTCACTCATATTCATCCACTTCCTAACGATACATAAAGAGACGGTGATCAGTGACTTATGGAACCCTGTGCTGTGGTCTATGGGATGTAATAAGCTTTTCAGAATATTGCGTAAGTGTCTCTTAACTGTATAGGTAAAAGGTCCTATGTTCTTGGCCTAATATTTACCCTTGAAATAAAACTATTAATGTGTGGAAATAATTCTGCCATTTGAATAACCACGGTATCATCAACCAAGATATACATACACGAACACATGCAAGCACACACACACACACACACACACACACACACACACACACAGTCACCAAAACACGAAGTTAAACAGAAAGGAAAGGGAGAAATGACTCAGCCAATGACTTGAAGATCGTTGTCATCATCATCGTCGTCGTCGTCATCGTCGTCTTCGTTGTCGTAATCATCACCATCATCATCTTCCTCGTCGTCATCATCATCATCATCATCGTCAGCAGCAGCAGCATGTCATCAACATCCCAACACTGTAAAAAATGTAGTACAGAAGTTATATCAATATAATCATCATTATCATCAAACACATCACTATCATATAACCATATTCTAGAGTTTGAATCAACATCATCATCATCAGCAGCAGCAACATCATCAGCAGCAACATCCGTCTTCATCATCATCATCATCATCATCATCATCATCATCAGCCTGTGACACACCACCGCAGGATAAGGACCCCTCTCACCTGTCTCCACTCCGATTCTATGGTTCTTAGCTTGTTCCGTCCGTGCTCGGTGGATCTGCGAGTATCATATCTATCTTGTTCCCTGTGTGCCTCATCCTCTCACTCCGTCTCTGGTCTGCCATTTAGTTACGCCAGCTGTCCATGTGTTACCTGCTCTATGGAAGACGTGACCTAAGGACTGCGTGTGGACTGACCTGTAAACAGGAGGACAAATATAAGTGTGTTGCAGCATCACTACTATACCCTGTTCACTCTAACTTGGCGTAAAATTGCAATCTCTTTCTTAAATTTTGCGTTGTGACAAGGGGTTAACACTAGAATGGTGCTAGTCACGAAGAAGTGGTATGAAAATGATGTAGAGCTGTAAGTTTAATTCTTTCACTGAACTACGGGAAATATGCTGCAAAAAAACGACTATCTCGGCCTTGGTAAAATGAAGGAACACCACCACAATATACGCGTACGTGTGTGTGTGTGTGTGTGTGTGTGTGTGTGTGTGTGTGTGTGTGTGTGTGTGTGTGTGTGTGTGTGTGTGTGTGTGTGTGCATGCGCTTCAGAACAAAATATCTTACATACAATATTTTTTTTTTCCATCACACTGTCCCTCTGAAATCTGAATCGCACTTATCAGTTTACATTCAGGTCCCAAACTGTACTGTAGGGTGGACATGAACAAGGGGGCAGGCAAACCTAGTCCACCAGTCTGATCGGCACGAGAATCTACAGGACGACACTCACACTGCTATTTCACTGGTGCTGAGACACCAAGATTGAGGCGGTACAAGGCAGAGTTGCCGTGAATTGCACACTGGTTGTGACGTCATTATTGCACACGGTCTCGTTTAGTAACCAGGATGACAGAGGATGTATTGTTGGTATAACTACCATAAAATTTGGTATACTGTGAATACTGGAAGAGAGGGTATAATTAATGATGTCAGACCTATTATGATTCAAGTGTAAGGACGTTAAATGATTAAGAGAGTTAATAAGTCAGCAAATGTTGATTAATAACAAGACAGGAGACAAGTAAGTTTATCCACATCCAAGTTTTCTAGTATATCAACTATACACGATTTACAACATTGTTTCGGTATTTCTTTAATATTACAAAGCAAGTGTGGACTGCTAATGGTTGGCACGTGTCTTGTAAATAATATATATATTTTTTTAATTGTATCGCCTGGTGCGTAGAGGTAGACTGTTCAACGGCGTATTCTTCCTTGTTTTAAATGACAGTATTATAGACAAACGCTACATATTCGTTGGTTTAATCATGACAAAATTCCCCGTATTCCTACAAAATAACGTGAACAATTAGTGTGGAAAAAAATTCCACACTAGTGTGGAATGACGTCCGCCTGCCCACATCCATGCTCGTCGTTCATTTGTTTTTCCACATTAGCAGACGATTTTCCACAAAACGGCAGCACTGGACTACAAGGCCTCCTCATCTCCCTCACACTAACATCCCTCTTGTCTCATCAGAATTACGTCTAGTAGCATTATAGATATTATTTCTTTGGGCCATGATACTTCCTGGCTGTCAGTGCGATATCCTTGTGTCCTAATGTAGTCACCTTAATGGCTAAAAACAGCAAATATCCAACACTTACCTCAGGGGAATGATGCAACAGCAACACACACACACCCTCGTCCTTCCACTGTCATACGGCCACTAGCAAAAGTAGCCAAGTAGCGACGCCTACCAAAACGAGAAACTTGTCCAGCTACTTTTACAACCACTAGATGGTACCCGGGCCCTCTCATGGTAGGGGCAACTCTAGTATTTTATTCCAGGTACTGCTTGGCGATAGCATTCAGCTGAGAGTGAGTCATAAGAGTGTTAATACTGTCTCTATTAACTCTCATGATCATACAGGTCTCTTTACCAGCCCTATCCAAAAATAAATTGTGTGTGTGTGTGTGTGTGTGTGTGTCGATAGCGAAGATACCTAATTTAAATGATATGTCATACCCAGTGATTCACGATGATGTAAACAGGGCTAACGATAACGCTGAATTGTTGTGTACTATATGTATTGATAACAGATTGGTTGTCATTAATAACCTCATGTATGCTGACAAACATTTTCCTGGTGATAAAACATATCGGAGACGCGGCACCTGGGTTTCGGAGGTGGATACATGTGTGGCGTCACCGTCTCTGATAGACTATATGAGTGATTTTTCTGTGTTAAGGCGGGGTGACCTCCCTTCCGATCATGTCCCCATTACAGTAACAGTTACGTGTTCAGGCGTAGATTTGGACAGTCTCATGACGAGGGAGGGGTCGCTAGGGGATCACGCAGCCCTTCATGGAAATGCTGGCAAGACTTGTTTAATGAGAAAGTCACTCAGATTTAACAGAATCAAAAAAGAAGCATTTGTGAATAATATTATGCAAAGAGTACCTAATGAATATTATGTAAATGTTGAAGCTTTTGAGAAGCGCATCACTGACGCTTTATACTCGTGTGCGGAGGACAATGTAGGCAGGGTAGACAGAGCAGTAGAGATAGGTGGTAGCAATCTTGGTAGGTGGGAGAGGCTGCTGGATGACGCTGATGACGCAAGAGTGTGAAGAGCAATTGATTGGAAAGGAGACTTTAACATGGACAGACCTGATGAAATCTTGTGCCCCAGTGATGAGGATTTTAAATTCCATTTTGAGTCTGTGCTGAACAGAGAGGATGTGAACAATGAGGTTGTAGATGAGGTGACAACTGATGTCACTATCCCCGTACTGGATGAGCCCATCTCGCCCGCACAGGTGCACCAACAAGTAATATATAATAATAATAATGACGTATAGAAAAGGGGGGGAAAGGAAGGAAGGGAAGAATGATTGTGTATATGTGATGAGTGTTATGCAACCAGGGCGACGACACATGGTGGCAGGAACTAGGCCTTAGTTTAAACTCCCGGCCTTACTGAGAGCTCTGGTCCTGGTTGCATTGTGTAAGGTGCATGTGTGTGTGTGTGTGTGTGTGTGTGTGTGTGTGTTTTTAAGTAGGAGAGGAAGAATTTAGACTAAGAGAAAGAGTGTCGGGGCTTAACCCAACGTGCGTGTGTTTGGTGTTGGGAAGGGGGGGGGGGTCTCGCACGTGCACTGTGTTGTTAATTAAGGACGGGAGGAGTGAATAGCTACGGCTTTCTCTGCCAAGCATTAGCTTATTGGCTGCCTCTCAGGTTCATCTGATCTTTTCCGGCTCCAGAAGCCTGGGTTGGATGGTAGGATACGGGTGTTAGGGTAAGGTGTTGTAGCCCTAGAGGGCTTGGGTAGGGGGATAAGGAAAGGGGAGGAGGTAGGGGGGAGGAGGTAGGGGGGAGGAGTGGAGGAAGGGGAATCAGGGTAGGTTCTCTTGGGGGTGGGCGGAGTATTGGGCTGTAGCCGTGATCTTGATGGGGGGTGTAGGGGTGGTTCAGGGTCTGTGCGGGGGTGCTGGATATGAGGATGGCGGGTTATTACGTGGCTGCCGTGATCTTGATAATGGGTGTAGGGGTGGTTTAGAGTCTTAAGTGAATTGCAGGGTGTGAACTAAGTAGTTGATTAATAAAAGGGTCAGTAATAAATAAACTATTGGTGCTTAAGTGAACCCTCAGCGAAACACGAACATGTTCCGCCCTTGCCATGACGCGAGACTGGTGTGCATTGGTACCCTGTGAGGTAACCAGACAGCGAGGCGCCGCGGAGCTGGGCGGCGCACGCATACACTCCCCGTATAACATTTGGTAACTGAGGCGGTGAATCTCGGATGAGAAGTTAGACGGCCTGGCGCCATGGCCTAACCGAAGCAGATACACACACCACCACACCAAGAGCGACACTGAGGGTCGCTGACTGGGCATGGGGGTTTTAAATGGGTAGAGGCAGACAGGTAGACGCCGCATTGGGGGCGGGGCTTGCAATAAAGAAAATTCCCACAAAATGTAGGGGACCCTTATGTAACTTTGACGAATCTTTATACCATCCATTATCTTTTCTTTCTTTCTCTCTCTCTCTCTCTCTCTCTCTCTCTCTCTCTCTCTCTTGTTCTTACGTTGCCTCATGTTCAAAGGTCCTTTTATTTCTTAATGGCGGTGGTCTAATATAAATTTCCATGTGGCTCTATATGTGGACACTCAGTGGACTGTGATTTCCATACCTTCCACCTAATCTATAGTTTATCACATCTTTCCTGGCTTATTTCCCTGCGATATCTATACTGCATTCGGATTCTACACTAAGTTATTTCCTGCTTAATCAGTTGCTTTGTACTGTGATCGTATCGTATCATTTATAAAAGCTCCAATAAGCTTGCATGAGTCGGCCTTAGTCACATGATGGCTCTCCACGCTGCTTGATCTCTGGCAGCCTCCCTATTCAGTCCCTTATCCCTGAGGTCACACTCTATGACCTCGTCTCAGGTCTTTTTCGGTCTGCCTCTCGCAACCCTACCCCCGACGTTCACACTTCTTACTGTAGATCCATAATATCTGAATGTTTCTTGTCTGCTTCTAACCATTTGTAGAGGTTCCCTGTACTGTGTGTGTGTGTGTGTGTATGTGTGTGTGTGTGTGTGTGTGTGTGTGTGTGTGTGTGTGTGTGTGTTCTTACCTAATTGTATCTTTATAGGAATGAATAAAGCTCGTAGTCCCGTGTATTAAACCATTTTCATCATACATATCCTTAAATTTATGAAACGTTTTGGCACACACTATTTCATTCGGTAGTGCATTCCACTGGTCAATTATTGCTCTATTTGGGAAACTAAATATCCTTACGTCTTTATTGCCTCTCCTTTTATGCAGTTCTTTGCAGTGGCCTCTTGCTGATGCATCCCCATAGGTTATATACTCATTTATGTCTATTTTCTCCTTCGCTGATATGCATTTATATAGTATAATCATGTCTCCTCTTTTCCTTCTCTCCTGTAGTGTAGGTAGACTCAGTTTTTCTTCGTAGCTTAGATCCCTTAAGCTTGGTACCCATCTTGTAGCTGCCCTTTGAACTTTTTCAATCTTATCTATGTGTTTTTTTTAGATGAGGACTCCAGACTACTGACGCATACTCCAGGGTTGGTCTGATGACTGATGTTATTATCTTTCTTAGTATGTCTTCATTTGTGTGTGTGTGTGTTTGTGTGTGTGTGTGTGTGTGTGTGTGTGTGTGTGTGTGTGTGTGTGTGTGTGTGTGTGTGTTCTTACCTAATTGTATCTTTACAGGAATGAGTCAAGCTCGTACTGTCCCGTGTCTTAAACCATATTAATCGTACATATCCTTAAATCTGTGAATTGTTTTGGCACACACTATTTCATTCGGTAGTGCATTCCATTGATCAATTGCTCTGTTTGGGAAACTGAATTTCCTTACGTCTTTATCACCTCTCTTCTTATGCAGTTTTTTGCAGTGTCCTCTTGCTGATGCTTCCCCATATGTTAAGTAATCATTTATGTCTATTTTCTCCTTCCCTGATATGCACTTATATAGCATTATCATGTCACCTCTTTTCCTTCTCTCCTGTAGTGTTGGTAGATTCAGTTTATTTAGTCTTTCTTCGTAGCTTAGGTCCCTTAAGCTTGGTATCCATCTTGTAGTGGCCCTTTGAACTTTTTCAATCTTGTCTATGTGCTTTTTGAGATGAGGACTCCAGACTACTGATGCATATTCCAGGGTTGGTCTAATGAATGATGTTATTATCCTTCTTAGCATGTCTTCATTTATGTATGTGAATGCTATTCTCATATTTGCAAGCAGTGTATACATGTTCCGTACCTTCTCGCTGATGTGGTCAGCCGGAGATAGTCTGTTATTGATAATCACACCTAGGTCTTTCTCTCTTTCTGATGTGTATAGGGTTTTATTTCCTAACTTATATTCCCAATCAGGTCTTTTTCCACTTTTACCAAACTTGATTACATGTGTGTGTGTGTGTGTGTGTGTGTGTGTGTGTGTGTGTGTGTGTGTGTGTGTGTGTGTGTGTGTGTTCAAAGGGATAGTAACCAGCCTTATCCAAAATATATCGATAAGAAGATCCTTACTTGACTGGTTGTAGGTGACTGTGTTACCATGGCAACCTCCCACACCACCACATTTACATAAAGACATTTCCTCACCAGCATGATCCGTTAGAGAGTATTTTGTGTGTGTGTGTGTGTGTGTGTGTGTGTGTGTGTGTGTGTGTGTGTGTGTGGAGATATGGTTATATCTAAGGTGGATCTGCAGGACTCTGTGGGACTGTTTGGCTTTATGTACGGCTTGGATAGGTAGTTCGTAGGCTGATGAGGACTATGAGAAGTGCAAGTATAAGCAGACGAGACTACTTGGTTCAGAGGCTGATGAAGGCTATGAGAAGACCATAAATGATTTGAGAGAGTTGTCATTGTATAATCAGACAGGACGTGTGCAACTCCCTTTATGGTGTGTGTAATGAGCAGTAAAAAAGCCTTGCACGAGGGAGGTCGGAAACTAAAAACATGCTCTTGACAAATTACGAATAGGAGGAGTGTAATAGATAATAAACACCCTTGCACGAGAGGGAGGTAGGAGGCTTGAAAAACATACCATCGACAGATTACCAATATGACGAATGTAATAGAAACCCATGTAACAGACACGAGTAAACACCCATGCCTGAGAGGTGGGGAGCTGTAAACATATACCAGTAATGTTACCAATAGGAAGAGTTTAATAGACAGTAAACATCCTTACTTGAGAGGAGGCGGAAAGCTTTAGAAACATTCCTGTGAAATATTAACCTTCATATTAAGCAAAGCACTGAGATATCTATTAACGCTTGCCATAAAAGACTGTACCTGAGTCTGTTATCTCGCAGCCACATACGAAAAGACATAAAACAAGCCATATCCAACGACTTTGAGTACAGCAATGTATCTTCAAGCCTATTCTTACTTCAGACGACTTTATTCAACTTGGGCAAGATATCTGCTAATGAAACTTGGGCAGGATATCTGGTACACAAGGCTGTATCTACTGCCATCGTTCTAGTTCTAGTATTTTCCACGAAGCTCTTATACAATCGTCAAGAGAGAGCTAAATAAACTAAAAACATATGCTATACTGAGGAAGAGGCAATCGTAACTATAAAGGACCCTATTCTTAAGTGGTCCACCCTCAGTCACACGAGAAGCCAAACGTAAAAACAAAATTTCAGTTACACAAGACACACACAAACTATATAAAACAGACGAAACACGAAGCGAGCACACACATAAACACACACACACACACACACACACACACACACACACACACAAATACACACACACACACACACACACACACACACAAAACCACGCCCACCTCCTGTGATGTTTGACTTTGGAAGGACCGACCAACAAAAGACCGCAGTGCATCAACCAATTTATATAGGCCTAGTCTCAACTAACCTATCCATATTTGCTCGAACTGAATCCTGCCTAACCTCGAATAACCTAATCCAACCCAAATTAACCCAATCTAATCTAACTTAACCTCACCTAAAGTAGTCTAATTGTATTTAACCTCACAATCTCACGTAACCTCCTCATACCTAACCTAACCAATTCTGACGCAGCCTAACCGCATCTAACCCTACCTAATCCTACCCAGTCTCACTTAACCATACCATACCCGACCTAACCCAACCCAGTCAAGCCTAAAATGACCTAATCAAACCGAACCTAACCCAGCCTAACCCAGCCAAATAAAACCCAACCCAAAACCTATCAAAACCGACGTATTCTAAAGCAATCTAACCTAATCCGTCTATATCTAGTCGAACTGAAGCCAACCCAACCAAAAATTACCTAATCAGACCAAACCCTGCCCAAAGTGACCTAACCTAACTTTCGATCGGCTATATATTCGTTAAGAAATTTTGCTGCCTGAAAGTTTACGGATGTCACATTCCAAGTTTCGCCTGTTCTGTGTATATAAGTTTGTATGTTTGTGTGTGTGTTTATTTAGGAGTGTCTGAGATGTGTACTACAGGGAAAAATTTACACTTTCTCTCTCTCTCTCTCTCTCTCTCTCTCTCTCTCTCTCTCTCTCGCGTGTTAAAAAAAATGGGTACACAATCGGCACGATGCGTCCTTCTAATGTAGTACAGACAAAAAACGAGAGAGAGAGAGAGAGAGAGAGAGAGAGAGAGAGAGAGAGAGAATCCTCCCGTAGATAATTAGGTCCAACTGCTAGTGTTGTGTTGAATGGAAGAGGCAGTACATAACAGCCCTCCCTCCCGCCCTCCTTCCTGCCTCCTGTTTATAATCCTCTGTTGTTTTTTCTATTGTTTTGGTTCACTGTTACAGTCAAAACAAAAGACAATGACCAGAAATGACTCCCGTAGTGTCCAACGCTCTGTCAGACAGAGGAGACAATCAAGGCAATCAACACAGCCTGATCTCCTGCCCTCCTTGTTGTCTTTTGTTTTTAAGGCCCTACTGTTTTTCGTATATTGTTTTTCTGGCCCAGTGGTGCTTTTTCCTGTACATTGCTTTGGTCTGTGTTTTGTAATGCGGCCTAAAACTTGAGTCCCTTCCATTTGGTACTCTGTCTGAGGTTTAAGTGACTGGATGTGTTTTGTTCCTATTTCTGTCTGCATCCTCGTACTCTCTCTCTCTCTCTCTCTCTCTCTCTCTCTCTCTCTCTCACACACACACACACACACACACACACACACACACACACACACACACACACAAGGATAGGATACTTTTCTTAAGTGGGCGAATCGAGTGAGAACACAATACTTCATCTAAAATTTGGCATCAATAAGTAAAACTCTTGCCCAGTATGGCTTGTAAAATTGCCCTGCTTTGAGGAACACCAAAGCATTGTCTCCTTTCCAGCTATTGAACTCTCTCTCTCTCTCTCTCTCTTTTCCCATAGAGCCAAGTATAGCCGAGAAACACCCAAAACTTTTCTACTAGACAAGAACAGAGCATCATTATTTTTTCTCTGCTCAGCTGTTGTGCCGGTCACGGCATGTCGTGGCTTTCTTAAGGGTTTTATCAAGACCTGCCACTTCAAGCAGACCCTCTTAACTAAATAAAATCGTCTGGAAATAGCTAGAATAATAAAATGTCAGGAAATAAGAGGGTTAATACTCAGACAATATTTTCAGCTCTGGAAAGAAGTAAACACATGACACCATAGCCTAAGTACGGGTCACTGAGCATAAAAGGGCACTGGGGTTGAGGTGTGTGTGTGTGTGTGTGTGTGTGTGTGTGTGTTTGTGAAAGTGTAGTTGTGTAACAGTACTATACAGCCAGACACAAAAACTTCACCCAATATTTCACCTCATCTCTTCTACTTTTTACTTCCCTCTGTTGCCTAATATTCCTAAGCTGGGAGAGGCTTCGTGTGCTTCTCCCCCCAATCATTCCCTCTGATACAATACAGGAAAGTGACGGATTTCCCCCCCACACACACCCTCTCTCTCTCTCTCTCTCTCTCTCTCTCTCTCTCTCTCTCACTCTCTAAGTGTTAAGTGGGAGCAGCAGAATACCAGGCAGAACTTTTATGTCTCTTAAGTGTACCTCGTTTCATTGTTGTTGTTGTTGTGATGTTTGCCTCACAACATGGTGAGGACACGGGCAAACATAGAGCCCGTCAGAGAAGTGGCATAAAGTAGCTCTCAAACGAGAGCATAGCGGTGACAAAAACTGCAAGACGAAGCAGCAAGGCAGGACAAGATCAGGCGTGGCTCAGCAGTTACGAGAGCAGTCTGGTGGCGATATAGTTGACGAGGGCAGCAAGTTGTGGATCAAACCCGATGCCCTCACGGATGGCGGCTTCCTCAGATGGAGAGAGGGAGTTGGAGATGTATGCCTCACGGATCTTCTGATACAAAGTCTGGTAGACGAGAGGCAGTGTATCTTCGTCGTTGATCGGATCCGTGAGGCAGAAGAGTAGCTCTTCCAGGTCCGCATCCGTGCGGGCATCGAGATCACGAGTCCCTGAGAGTGGTGGAAGGAGGGCCTCGATCCGGCGAGCAACGGAGGAGGGGTCGCTCTTGGTCTTTCCCCCTTTCTTCTTTTGTTTCTTCCTCTTCTCCTTAGGTGGAGGGGGAGAAGAAGAGAGAGCGATGGCGGCAGGCGGTGGTGAAGGTGGAAGAGGCTCCTCCACTTCGTCAGCAGCAGATGGAGAGGGCACGGAGGAGAGCTCCGCTGCGTCCAGATGTACTAGAGGGACGGGGGACGAGACACGCTCCTCCTCAGCTCCTGACGAAGGGAGGTGGACCTCCACGACAGTCTCCCCATGCTCAATATCCATGGCCTGTGACGGTTCCGGGTCGGTGATCGAAGGTTCAATGGTGGTGGCGCCAGTCGTCCGGTTGAGAGGGGCATCCAAACACAGCCGTTTTCGCGGTGTCGTGCGAGGTGGTGGTGGCTGCTGTCGCCGGGCCTGACGCTCCTGACGAGGGGGGAGACGAGGATCGCGGGTGAAGCTTCGGGTAATAGCAAGGCGTGGAAGGCCGTTCTCCTCAAAGATCTGAGGAAGGAGAACAGCCAGAACCGCCTTGCTACCCCCATTAAAAGCCTCATCCGTCGCGATACACATCGCAACGAGTGTGTTTGTGTTGCCAGCACTTCCAGGACCCTTTGGCTGGAGTCTCTGGGCAGGGGGACGCCGCCGTGCACGGGAAGAGCCCTGCACAGCAACACCACCCGGCCCAGTGACGTCCTTAGCCTCGGGACCCTTGGAAGCCTGTACAACACGAAACTCCACCGTCTCTCCCTCGGCAAGTGAGCGCTGGAAATGCCGTGGATTTGTTGCAACGATCCCAGAAGCGTGCACGAAAACATCAGCGCCAGTGTCCCGGCGTTTGATGAAACCGTAACACGATCTCACGTTGAACCAATTCACGGTTCCCTGGATGGAAGTGGCTCCTGGCGGCACGGATCTGCTGTTTGGTGCCCCCCTCAACGGGTCGCAGGCACGAGCAGAGTCGCTGGAAGTCTCGGGCATAGTGACGACTGGCCAGGCCAAGCTATGCAAGAGGAGTGCTCGTTTCATTCACTGTCCTAGAATTCGAGGATTGAGGGTGTGCGGTGTGTCTAATGTGGTACACAACCCTTTCACTACGAGTACTGTAATCTTATTCGTGCAATCTCCAGACGATTTTATCCAGCTTAAAGGGGATTTGTCGAACTGAAGGGGTTATATCTAGCCTTCATTAACCCCTTCGCCAGTAAGGGTCTTTTCCAAGTTTAAAATCGTCTTGAGAGAGTGAGAGAGACAGACAGAGACAGAGACAGACAGAGAGACAGAAATAGGCAGACAGAATTAAAACAAAACTGTGTCATCGGACTGAAGGAGTTAACCAGAGTCTATGACCAACGCCAGACGATTTTATTCAGCCGAGGGACAATTTTTTTTTTTTTTTTTTTTTTAAGCATGGAAGAAGGAACTGCGGCTAAACGGTGGAAAACTATCTCTTATAAACTTTTTTTTTTCCTTTTCCGTGATGACAAATTTAACCCTTTCAATTCGGCGGGGTATTTTTTTATGCATTCGTGCTGGAGAGCAGATTTGACTAGTAACCAAGGAGACTCATTTCTATCTCTTAACTGAGGCCCACTGAATTTCACGCAACCACGACTTAGCATTCTCTTTGTGGGAGTGGTCTGGTTCCGTCAGATGAAAACAAACAGACTATAATAACAAGAATAAACTTAACAAAAAGAATGGACATCACCGGGATTCAAGGCATTAACCCGGGAAGATTTCACTCAGTAGCGGGAAATTCGCACGTGTAGTAACAACGTGACTGAATCTGGCACCTCCCCGGACTCCCAGATACGATAGGATCACCTTTTTTTCGTTTTATTCTCGCTGGGCAGAAGAGAGCGAGGTGGAGGGGTGCTGTCAGGTGAACCCGTCTGACCTACGCTGAATACGTGGTTAGAAAGTCTCCATTAACCCCTTCTATATGCAAGCGTTTTTCAGTGTCGGTATATCGACCAGAAAGTCTCTATTAATCCCATCTATATGCAAACGTTATTCGGTATCTGTAAATTTGTTAGAAGGCCCCCATTAATCCTTTCTATATACAAACGTTTCTCGGCATCGGTATCTTCTTATCACCCACACGTTTTCATTCAGCTTAGACCAGGCCTCTTCTAATATGTCTTCGAGTATTATAGTAAGATACCTGAATCTAGGAAAGGGTGGCTACAAATCTATCGTCTCCAGGTCATTCTATCCTTTGCCATCCCGCTTCCTTCTCTCCAGTTTACACCCTCCTCACTCATCTACCTCTCCACCCGACCCCTCCATCTCATCCTCGGATTCTCCCACACCCCCTCCACCTTCACCCCACTCACATACTCTCCTAGTCAGTCTCGCATTCTCCATTCTCTCTAAAAACACCAGCACATCCACAGCGCCACCACAACGTTCCATATCTTCTTTTTTGTGCCACTCTGTCTGCAGTAGTGAAGGAAATAATGCTCAGACTGATGGGATTAAGGCCTGTATTCTCGTCGGTTAAGGTGGCTCCCTGACACCTTATCCATAGCGAATTATTTTCCATAGTGTGCCTTACTACTCTCCTATATATTGCATATATCTTTTAAACACTATCATGGAAGGCAAAAATAACATGCAACGAATTATTAATGAGATGCAAGCAAAAATAAACCGGTAAGGAAAAGGTGTTAGGGAGCTTATTTACCTGACGAGAATACGCGACTAAAAAGATTATTCCGAATCCCAACTGATGCCAAACTCGAGGATGGACAGATGAACCCCCTGACCGCGATATGTTCCCTCCGCTAAGTATAAGGGTACGATGTTTGCCTCAGTGGAATACCTAGGTGAGTCCATGGCAGCGAGAAAAAGATACACACACACACACACACACACACACACACACACACACACACACACACACACTTAGGTCTGCTTGATCAACTCTCTGACCCTGGGGATGCCTTCTTCATTCCTTAATATTTTCTTCCAGTTTTATTCAACACAGGACAGACTTATAGAACAGGAAGAGATGACCCCTCCAGTACGACAGACCTTTCCTATACTGAATAAAATCGTCTGGTAACAACAAGAATAAACAGGACGTCACCTGGATGCTGCAGCCAGGATTCAGTATTAAAACTGAAAGCGCAAATGTAAAGACAAGCTCCCTATTGGTTACGACAATTTTTGAAATACCTGATGAGGATAGGACACGTCTCACCTTTCCGTACCTGCAGTGAGGGATGTGGGCTAATCACCTTTAATTACAGGTGTCCCTTTAATTACCGTCAAATCATAGGACAGTACTTAACTTCCCCTTCGCGTTCCCAATTACAATACAATGGTCATGATCCTCTTTAACCAGAATTTACGTTTTTTACGCTGCTTTATTTTCTAACATAAAGCCTCTCCTACTGAAGGGATTATTCCAGCTGAAAAAAGCGAGAAACAAACAACAACTTTCCTAATAACATCCAGTAAGAGGCCGAGGTGCAATCCACGCAATAAATCGCTGAGAAAAGGGAGCTCCGAAGTCTACACTGCAACCTGTAATATGGAACAAAAGGCGACAGCACACTTACAAGCACACCAGGGAAATATACCGTAACAAGGGCTATACTGTAGACTAATGATGGTGGATTTTGGCTCGTACGCTACCACTGTCATTCAGAGTACCGTGAACTGGAATGTAGGTGACCGCGAAAAGCTTTTATTCGAGGTCATCCTTCCTAAGCTGAATAAAATCTTCTGGCGGTAACAAGAAGGAAAACTGAAGTGATGTTCTCGGAATGGTTATGACGGAGACTATATTGCTCTAGGGTAGAAGGGGCAAACTAATCTTTGCTCATCTATCTATCTCTCAATCTATCTAGGGTATAAGGAGAGATGGAGATTACCTTCCACTTTACGATGTGAGAAATGGAGCCTTCTCTCTCTCTCTCTCTCTCTCTCTCTCTCTCTCTCTCTCCACCAGCCAGATAATATGATGTACTCGTCCGTGCCAAGTAAAGACAAACAGCCGGGAGAAGGCCGGCCACCTGCACCACTAGGGTACTTTTTACGAGTTATTTTTAGAAGTTTAATTTATAGTTACCTTATATCTCTCTGCTTCACATATTTAAACTGTGGTGAAAGCTGTTTTCCAGTGGTACCAGATATCTGCCAAAACAACGACAAATGCTGCAGAAAATAAGGGTCACAAATTTACCCTTGCCCTCTCGGATACGTTGTACGCCTAGTGACTGGACACTATAACTCGATCACGCTATCTCAGTCATCTCTCCTTTACTACTTTTTAAAGTTACAGACCGAGGAGAAAAGTTGACTTTTTTGCCTTGCAACAGGTTGCCGTCATCACCAAGAACTAACACAAGCAATAACGAACCCTTATCATCAGTAGTTCTGGCCAGTACTAGCAAAATCAAAGTGGTTCCGTGCTAGTCTCACCGTTCCCATCATCACCCAAGGACAGTACTAACACAGTATCTTGCTTTAAGCTCACATCATCAATATACTACGTTGCAATACAGGAAGGTTAAAATCTCAGAGTGGTGTGGTACGGGACAGCCAAAGTTTGCCCACATTCCCTACCGGTTGTGGCAATGTGGGCTGTTACATGAACTATTTCTATGTGATAGCAATATGAAGTACACAAGAAAAGAGTATGAGAAGGAAGGATATTCCCCGTCTCTGGGGAGGAAAGAGAAATACGCAAGATACGACGCAATGCTGGCTGAGAAATTTCGATGAACTCTTGGTCATGGCTGTGCAGAATCAAATCATCAGTCATTATCATCATCATACACACGACCAGATTAAAGTGCTATGGCCAAATACCTTGCAACTAGCTATGGGTCGACTTAATACCACATTGCTATAGGTCCACATCATCATTATATCATCATCATCATCATCATCACCATCATCATACCATCATCGACAATTTCAAAGCACACTACCTTGCAATTGGCTGTGGGTCGAGTTGAGACCACTTGTCAATGGGGTCAGCGTTGATTAGCCTGGCCAGAGCCGCCTCCGTCAGTGTCACCAGCCCAGTCTCGGGGTCGGCGCTCCACTGGCCTGCCTGTAGACCCCCGCCACCGCCACCATCTCCCTCAGTCTTACCTCCGTCGCCAAGTCTCATCTCTTCCACCATCATCCTTGGACTTGAACCTCCTCTATTTGGGAGGTTCTCTGCTACCTTCTCAACCAGCTTGAAGGCTTGTACTCTTGTCGAGGCGAAAAAAAATTGTGTCTTGTCCTTATATCTGCCTGAATCGTATTTATCCTTTCAGGTGAACCTCCTGTGTCTTGAAGGTTCTCTGCAACCTTCTCAACCAGCCTAAAGATGCTTCGTTGTAAAGAAATATACTAATGGAGTTTTAATTACTTCTGCCGGAATGGTATCACACAATCGTCCTAAGCACTGATGCCGTCCCTCATTATCACGGAGCTAACAGGATCATCGACACTCAGAAAATGTTAGGTAAATTCACTGTTCTATCTATCTATCTATCTATTGGCAGACGCCTCAATCTCGTTTGGGGTGGCCACAAACAAATCGCCTCCAAGTCGCCCTGTCCCCTGCCATTTCACTGCCCTGCTCCCAACCCACACCCCCCTCTCTCATATACTGTACCTCTCCACCCCATCCCTCCATCTCATCCTCGGCCTCCCCCTCCCTCTTTCCCCCTCCACCTCACTCACATACACTCTCTTCGTCAGTCTTTCACTGTTCTATTCCAGAAAAATACACTGCATGTAAACCATAAGGCTTTGAGCTTGGACCTCTGCAGGAGGGAAGGGGACTGGGTGAGACTTCTTCAGGGGGGTGAAGGAGGTTTTTGAGACTTCTGGAGGAGGAGTAGGCCACTGAATGAGACTTGTAGGTGCTCAAGGAAGCTTTTGAGACTTTTGCAGGAGGGGAAAAATACTGCTGTAGGTGCTCAAGGAGGCTTTTGAGACTTGTGAACGAGGGGAAGGAGGCTTCGAGGTGAGACTTCTGCAGGGGAGTAAGGAACCGAACCACTAACACAGCCGCGACACTCTGTCCCTGGAGGGAGTGACAGGGGCGTCCGTCCTCTCTTAGCTCACTCGCGGTCCACACTGACTCCATTCACCACTGCGCTCCCTGGGCCCTCTCTCTAGACTTGAAGAATTGACGGCTAGGATGCTGGGTCGACATACATTTATAATCATTCTTTTGCCTTATCAACGTTCTCTGTCTCAACCAGAGTTTAGGACTGCTTACTTAATCCTTTGTCTTCACTTATATAACCACCAAACGTTTCACAATAAGGCAGGTTAATATTAAAAAGGAAAAACATAAAACTAACACATAAAGGTGGGTTTAGCTGAGCTTGAGAATAAATTGGTTTTGGGATAAATAATTACACTGAGAAAGAGTGTCTGAGACAGAGGTGGATCTGATTAGTATGGTAATAATGAGACAGCTTTGGGGTAGTCTATGGATAATTAAGATAGAAGATAAATAATAACTAAGAGAATAAATAGGAACTTCGATAATTATATGGTAAATGGGGAGTTTGTCTTAATGTGGAAATAAATAAACAGGTTTGTGGGTTGGAGAAACAGAGGGCAGGACACACCAAACAAAACCTTGCTAGTTTTATCACGGGGTGCATCTCATCACTAAATAGCCTTAAACATGTCTCCCTAGCCTTTGTGTGTGTGTGTGTGTGTGTGTGTGTGTGTGTGTGTGTGTGTGTGTAGGCAGGCAGGTAGGTAGACGAATAGGCAGGCACGAAGGCAGTTACGCAGGAATGCAGGTAAGTGGGTAGGTAATTAGGTAGGCAGACAGGCAGGCACGCAGGCAGGTAAGCAGGTAGGCAAGTTAATCCATCCTAAACCTAAACTGAATCGTTTAAATGTAATCTCTTCGAAAGGACTAAGAATTATGACCAAGGCGCCTGATACACTGTTGGTAACGAGTACTGTGCCATCTGAAGTCACTCACGAGGCTATAAAAATATCACCCAGTTCTCCTCTCAGCAACATACAGGGGAAGAGGCTTGATAACTGGGCACTGGTCGAGGGAGGTACTAATTTGAGGTGCCAGTCATCGGTGTTGGTTAGTGATGTTACGAGAGCTAGTTTGGTGATGAAGCAGAACTGCCTCAAGAACGAACACACACACACACACACACACACACACACACACACACACACACACACACACACACACACACACACACACACACACACACACACACACACACACACACACACACACACACACACACACACACACACACACACACACACACACACACACACACACACACACACACACACACACACACACACACACACACACACACACACACACACACACACACACACACACACACACACACACACACACACACACACACACACACACACACACACACACACACACACACACACACACACACACACACACACACACACACACACACACACACACACACACACACACACACACACACACACACACACACACACACACACACACACACACACACACACACACACACACACACACACACACACACACACACACACACACACACACACACACACACACACACACACACACACACACACACACACACACACACACACACACACACACACACACACACACACACACACACACACACACACACACACACACACACACACACACACACACACACACACACACACACACACACACACACACACACACACACACACACACACACACACACACACACACACACACACACACACACACACACACACACACACACACACACACACACACACACACACACACACACACACACACACACACACACACACACACACACACACACACACACACACACACACACACACACACACACACACACACACACACACACACACACACACACACACACACACACACACACACACACACACACACACACACACACACACACACACACACACACACACACACACACACACACACACACACACACACACACACACACACACACACACACACACACACACACACACACACACACACACACACACACACACACACACACACACACACACACACACACACACACACACACACACACACAGAGGATAACCTCAGATGTGTCCTTTCCATATGCCTACAGACTTATGCCTCACCCTTTATAATGAGGAGGACCATAAGTCGAAGAGGCTGTGTATTTCAAGTGTACAATTTTCCTGCTTGGAATGATTATAACCACTGATGCTATCGGCTCTAAGTACAGGCTTGCGAGGATCCTAAGTGATTTGCCTGATAAGGGAAATTACAATGAGGAAAAGAATTAATGAAGGTAGGAGTGTGGAGGATATAAATGGGGGAAAGAATAAATGAAAGTAGGGAAAGGAAAATATAAAAATAAAAATATAAACTGAGATGACATGAGAGAAAAGTGATACCATGCCTTTTGCTGATAGGAAATTCCAGCACCTTATTACATGGACTGAGGTAGCGAAAGGGAACTGGTCAAAGTTTTCCGTTTTCTACTTACAAAATGCTGCGGTAAAGGACGCACGCACGCACACACTCATTCACTTGCATATGTGATCACCCTGTCGGTTCATATTGCAGACTGACGGGATGAATCATTATAACACATTTACGTATCACTCTCACTACAGACACCCATCACCATTTGTGCTTCTGTGTTGCGTGCCTAACCTTGTAAGACTTAAGGCTTCCCAATGTGAGAGACATTAACCTGGTCCATATACTGTAACTGAGCAAAAACAACATTCAATTAGACTTGCGTAATACTAGAGCTGTCCCGAACTGCAGAGGGTTAATATTGGATCTGGCGTCATTCTCACTACAGAAACCCATCACCATTTGTGCTTCACCAGTATGTTGCGTGCGGAGGCTTGTATGACTAGAGGCTTTACTATGTGTGAGGCGTTTAGCCGGCCCATAAAACCCAGCAAAAACAATATTCGATTACCTTCCGTCAAAGGACTCGTAACACTGAGGCGGGAATCGGTCATATACTGATGCAAATCGTCCCGAGTGTGAAGTATGGGATAAAAATTGGATGGGGAAATACTCGTTTCATTTAGCTGGATTCTGGGTAAGCTTTCATAAGGAAGATAAACAGTAAAATTATGGTGTATTCGCTGCTGTATATAGAGAAAGACCAAAAGCAGAGTACAGAATCCCACTTGCAACATTCTGCCCCAAGACTTCTTCAGGAACAACACCAGTAGACAGTGCTTCACTATTTAAATTGACCTAAGCCTGAATGGTGACCAGAACACAAGTACACAATCCTGCACTACCAGTTAGGCTTGGGTCTGTTTAAGGAGTGGAGTGTTGTCCAGTAATGATGTTCCTGAAGAAGCTTTGTGGACGAAACGTTGACATAAACTGGTTCCTGTACTCTGCTTTTGGCCTTCCTCCGAGTATTAATATTGTAGCTGTCTTTGCTGCTTCCTGGACTTTGATGAATGGTCGTGGAGAAGGAAGACGTGTTTCTGAGCTCTCCTCTAGCTGCAGGGTTGCCTCACCGGCGTTAGCTTTTTCCTTTTACTCGCCACTAGGGAGTTTTTCAATAAAGTTAGGTTAGCTAGACCTCATTTTCCTCCCTGGCCTTAGTAGATATAGCAGGTGTCTATATCTAATTACTGAGATTGCCTTTGCTTACTCACCTCTGGAGTGTACCCCCCACTCATCGCTCTGGGGTGAGTCACACACAGGCGCGTCCTCCCGAGAGTGGTTTGAGAGGGTAATCTCAGCCTAGGTGGGTCTTCCCCAAGTACTTTGCCCCTTGGTCGTTTTTCTCTCTCTTCCCACTTCCCCTTCACGGAGGAAGTGGTAGCTATGACGGACGCCCCTACTGCCTTCCCCCCCTTCAAGGGGGGAGGTAGTCCTGACGACATCCCTACCGTGACTGACCGGCCCCAGACTGACGGACGCCAGACTCGTTCCCCGCTTGACATACCTGTAAATAACGCGACCTTCTTAACGCTTCATGCACTAGGTTCCACTCCCCTGTCCAGACTCAATCCCTTCATTGTCAAGAAGGTGATTGACCACTGTGCGGGAGAGGTGGAACAAGTAAAAAAACTTGGAAATGGGGACCTCCTAGTAAAGACATTCAACTCAGCGCAGGTTAAAGACTTGCTAAAGCTGCGTAAGTTTCACTGTCACGATATCGAAGCCAAGATCCAAACATCCATGAATTCCTGCAAGGGTGTTATCACTTGCAGGGATCTCATGGTGATGAGTGAGGAAGAGATCATACAGGAACTTGCTCAGCAGGATGTAATTGATGCCAGATTCATCACTCGTTATCAGGAAGGCGTAAGGACGAAGACAGCCACTGTTGTCCTCACTTTTGGCAAAGATTTTCTACCTACAAATGTCAAACTAGGATATAAAATTGTAAATGTAAGACCGTACATCCCGAATCCCCTTCGTTGTTCAAAATGTCAGCTCTATGGACATCATGAAAAGGCTTGTCGGGCTTCCAACATCGTGTGTGGCAAGTGTGCGGCTGTAAGTCACTCTGCTGACAACTGTACATCCGAGACTGAGTGCTGCTTTCACTGTAAGGATGCTCACTCCACTTCCTCGAGGGTTTCTCCCAAGTGGAAGGAGGAGAAAGAGGTCTGCACTGAGAAAGCAACTGAGGGCATTTCCTTTTACGATGCAAGGAAGAAGGTGAAGGAGTTGCATGCAACTCCCAAGCCTAATATCTCCTATGCATCGGCGGTTGTGTCCCGTCCCGTGATGTGCACCGTTGAGACACAGACTGACCTTACATTCGCTCCTCATGCCCCACGCCCTACCTCTCAGTCTAAGCCTCCTGTACGTTCCAACTCTCTTACGGACATCCCTGTTGTTACATCATACTCTCAGGCTGCCGCTACTCCTTCGCAGTCAGTGCAACCAAAACAGAAGCCTGACAAGTCTAAGCAGTCATGTCCTCATGTCCTTCCCGCTCCTGGTCCAGCAAGGGAGAGAAAGAATAGCTCTTCCTCGGTGGAGTCTGAGAGCCTTATCATTGATGAAAATATGGAAGTATCCATGAACAAGAACCGGGAAAGGTCCCCCGGTAGCCACTCGCCTGGACGCGGGGGGCATAAAAAGACTAAGCACACTGGCCACCCTCGAAAATCTTAAACCGCCGCATTCACTATACTACAGTGGAATTGTAGAGGTATTGGGAATAAGTTACATAATATAGCTATCTTGCTTTCACTACACAGCTCAGACGTTGTTTGTTTACAGGAGACGCGCCTGGAGGATTACCCTGATCCTCCACAGTTCAAACACTACCACTCGTATAGAAGATAATGAAGGTCACGGAGTTGCCATTTACACACACAAATCACACCCACAAACGGAAGTGATTCTAAATTCTACTCTGGAATCTGTCGCGTGCAGAGTAAAATTTAATAACACGTATCTGTCTATTTGCTCTCTGTACTGTCCTCCACACGGCCCCATTGATAGTGATGCTTTACATTCACTATTTGAACATCTTCCTGGCAATAAGTTAGTGATGGGCGATTTTAACGCCCATCACTATCAATGGGGTAGCTTGAGGATCGATGGTCGTGGGGAGCAAGTGGCCGACCTAATACTACAGTCCAACCTCTGTCTTCTGAACGATGGTAGAGCGACTCGTGTAGATGATCGTACTGGTAACTTTTCGGCCATTGACTTATCTTTGGCCTCCCCTGGTATACGTCAAGATCTCTCATGGGACCCGGCCTCAATGGTCGATAGGCAAAAAAAAAAAAAGCTGCTTCCTAAATCATGTATTCGCGTCTGCCGACAAGTTGCTGAGGTGTGTGTGTGTGTGTGTGTGTGTGTGTGTGTGTGTGTGTGTGTGTGTGTGTGTGTGTGTGTGTGTGTGTGTGTGTGTGTGTGTGTGTGTGTGTGTGTGTGTGTGTGTGTGTGTGTGTGTGTGTGTGTGTGTGTGTGTGTGTGTGTGTGTGTGTGTGTGTGTGTGTGTGTGTGTGTGTGTGTGTGTGTGTGTGTGTGTGTGTGTGTGTGTGTGTGTGTGTGTGTGTGTGTGTGTGTGTGTGTGTGTGTGTGTGTGTGTGTGTGTGTGTGTGTGTGTGTGTGTGTGTGTGTGTGTGTGTGTGTGTGTGTGTGTGTGTGTGTGTGTGTGTGTGTGTGTGTGTGTGTGTGTGTGTGTGTGTGTGTGTGTGTGTGTGTGTGTGTGTGTGTGTGTGTGTGTGTGTGTGTGTGTGTGTGTGTGTGTGTGTGTGTGTGTGTGTGTGTGTGTGTGTGTGTGTGTGTGTGTGTGTGTGTGTGTGTGTGTGTGTGTGTGTGTGTGTGTGTGTGTGTGTGTGTGTGTGTGTGTGTGTGTGTGTGTGTGTGTGTGTGTGTGTGTGTGTGTGTGTGTGTGTGTGTGTGTGTGTGTGTGTGTGTGTGTGTGTGTGTGTGTGTGTGTGTGTGTGTGTGTGTGTGTGTGTGTGTGTGTGTGTGTGTGTGTGTGTGTGTGTGTGTGTGTGTGTGTGTGTGTGTGTGTGTGTGTGTGTGTGTGTGTGTGTGTGTGTGTGTGTGTGTGTGTGTGTGTGTGTGTGTGTGTGTGTGTGTGTGTGTGTGTGTGTGTGTGTGTGTGTGTGTGTGTGTGTGTGTGTGTGTGTGTGTGTGTGTGTGTGTGTGTGTGTGTGTGCGCGCGCGCGTGCGTCTGCGGGATGTTGAGCCGGCAGAGAGGACTAAACCAGAGAACGTCAGCTGCACGATCAGGCTGAACACGAATGAGAGGAAACTTTATCGCGATCAGGTGGTCATCGACAGCTGGCGGCCGGCTCCTGTCTAGGTGAACCACAAAGAAGACATGTTGCAATCATGTCGTGGAACATCAATGGGGTTCGTACAAAGTTAGAAAAGCCCAATGTACTGTACTGGCATTGTTAATGAATTACGATGTGATAGGGTTGAATGAAGTGAAAACTAGTGATCGTATCTCTCTACCTGGCTATGTTTGTTATAGAGACACTGTGAGGTCAGACGGACATAGAGGGGGCACAGTGATACTGGTAAAGCGTTGTTTACAGTCATCTGTGATGGGTGTAGACTGTAAAATGAAAGACCAAGTTTGGCTCAGATTGTCCCTATTGAGCACTGTGCTCTTGGGGTTTGTGTATATACCCCCTACAGATTCGCAGTACTCCTAACAGTTTCAGTTATATACAAGAGAAAATCATATGTGGAAAAGAGGAAAATTGTAATGTTCTAGGAATGGGAGACCTGAACACACGTTTTGGTACTGGTGTTCAAAGTATTTAGTGAATTTACTTGTCCCTGGATCTGATTATTTCACCTACCCTGAGATTCCTGAGCAAATTAAATTGCCTAATGAGAATGCAAATACTATGACTACTGTATGTGTAGAACAAAATTTAGTGGTGGTAAATAACTTGAAATATGGTGAAAAACATTATAAGAGCAATCTGACGTATAGGAAACATGTATCTATCTATATACCTAGGCTGCTTCCCCCATGGAAAGGGCGGTAGCCGAGACAGGACGACACACTCCACATTTACTCATCCATTCAAACAGAGTCATTCGCATCTTAGCCCCAAAGGGGAGAAGGGACAGATCCTCACCGCACCACACCACACATGGGTCAAATGCACAGTACAATCAGTGACATTCGCAGCAGGGCCCGACAGCAGAGCTGGTTTACCCCTGCCACATCATAATAGACCCATCCCCTTACTAGCACCTGACCTGACTAGCTAATCAGACCAAATGCGGGAGAATATCCTCTCAGGGCTGCGTCATCATTTATTCATTCACAATTTCTCCCCATTTATTTTTGTCACGCACAGAAACATAATGAATGGATTTCTGAAGTAGATGTGTGTAATGCTTCTACCAATATTTTAAACTACATTTAAAGTTTCACTGTGAATAATGGTCTTGATATTCCATCGGATCACGCCCCCATAGCGGTTGCTCTGTCCCCCCCTGTGGTGGATAGGGTGTGCCTTGGTGTGCGGGCGGGTTCGCTTGGTGATCATGCAGTTTTGTATTGAAGTTGTAAGAAGAAGAAATCTCGGTTAAAACGTCCTATAAAGTTTTGTGATGTTCACATCGAAAACTTTATTGGGGACCTTTCTCGATTCGATATTCCCCAGTTTGATCCTGACATTGATACTAATGTGAGTCAAATGGCCGATATTTTGTACAGGTGTGCTAGTGCCAGTCGGTGTGCTCAGGTGACTGTGCCAGAGGATGTCACAGTGAGCAGGTGGGAGAGACTCTTAAATGATATGGAGGTGTTGTATGCTGATGATTTGGTGTTGATTGCAGAGAATGAAAGGGAGGCGGAGGAAAGGTTTAGGAAGTGGAGAGATGGTATGGGGCAAAAGGGTTTAAGGGTAAATGCAGATAAAACAAAAGTGATGATATCTAGGGTTGGTGGCGGTACTGTCAAAGACGAGGGAGAGTGGCCATGTGCAGTTTGCCACAAGGGCGTGGGAAGTAATTCCATCTTGTGCGGTGTGTGTGATAAATGGGTGCATAAGAGATGTAGTGGTATCAGAGGTAGACTGCGAGATAATGCTGATTTTATGTGTACAGCGTGCAGAGGTGAGCAGGTGGAAATTGTCAGACGTGAAAGGATTGAACTTGCTGGTGAATCTCTTGAGTGTGTGGAAGAGTTTTGTTATTTGGGAGACATGTTGTGTGCTGGAGGTGAGGCTGGAGCTAGCTCTGTGGCTAAGGTGAGAAGTGGTTGGAAGAAGTTCAGGGAGCTCTTGCCTCTCCTGACATTGAGAGGGCTCTCCCTACGTGCTAAGAGGTCTTTGTATGCAGCATGTGTTAGGACTGTAATGCTGTATGGCAGTGAGACCTGGGCAGTGAAGGAGGAAGATATTCACCGACTCAGACGTACAGAAATGACAATGATTAGGTGGATGTGCAGTGCGTCCCTGCATCCAAGGCCTGGTGGGGCTGGGTTTACAATGGAAGAGTTGAGAAGTAGGATGGGACTGGAGTGTATTGGTGTTGAGATGAGGAGAGGTAGATTGAGGTGGTTTGGACATGTGGAGAGGATGGGGGATGATAATTGGGTGGGGAGGGTGAGGAGTGTTAATATTGGGGGTGGGGTTATGAGGGGTAGACCGAGAAAAACATGGGACGAGGTCATGAAGTGTGACCTTAGGGTTAAGGGACTGAACAGGGAGGCTGCAATAGATCGTGCAGCGTGGAGAGCCGCTATTAGGTGACCAAGGCCGACACATGCAAGCATGTTGGAGCCTTTAAAAACGAAAACGAAAAGGAATATGTAAGTCTTTGTCTAACCTTTCACCATACATGTCTGCCTGATTCGCCACGGCTACAATATATCATCTTGCTTGGTCATTACTTACAGCCTCGTATCTGCATAATATACCATGAAATATTGTAACTGGCGGACCGTGGCAGGAAAACGAGAGAAAAAGAGGAGGGATAAGAAAAAGAGCAGAGAGTAAAAGCAAAGAGAACAGAGAATATGAAGAGAGCTGAGAATAAAAGGAAAAAAGCAGAAAGGCTGAATGAGGCCAGAAAAAGAGTGAGAAAAACGAAGAACGACAAGAAGAGCACAGCGCAAGAGAACAATAAGGCTTGGATAGGTGGTTCGGAGGCTGATGAGGACTGTGAGGAGTGCTAAAGTAAACGCAGACTTGACTACGTGGTTCAGAGGCTGAAGAGGGCTATGAGAAGACCATGAATGATTTGAGAGAGTTGTCACTGTATAATCAGACAGGACGTGTACAACTCCCAATATGGTGTGTGTAATAAACAGTAAAAAGCCTTGCACGAGGGAGGTCGGGAAATATAAACGTGCTATTGACACATCACCAATAGGAGGAGTGTAATAGATAATAAACACCTTGCACGAGAGGGAGGTAGGAGGCTTTAAAAACATACCATTGACAGATTACCAATACGACTAGTATAATAGACTCCTATGTAAAACACACGAGTAAACACCCATGCCTGAGAGGTGGGGAGCTGTAAACACATACCAGTGATGTTACCAATTGGACGAGTATAATAGACAGTACACATCCTTACTTGAGAGGAAGCGGAAAGCTTCAGAAGCATTCCATTGACATATTAACCTCCACATTAAGCAAAGCACTGAGATATCTATTAACGCTTGCCATAAAAGACTGAACCTGAGTCTGTTATCTCGCAGCCACATACGATAAGACATAAAACAAGGCATATCCAACGACTTTCAGTACAGCAACGTCTCTTCAACCTTATTCTTACTTCAGACGACTTTATTCAACTTGGGCAAGATATCTGCTAATGAAACTTGGGCAGGATATCTGGTACACAAGGCGGTATCTACTGCCATCTTTCTAGTTCTAGTATTTTCCATGAAGCTCTTATACAATCGTCCAGAGAAAGCTAAATAAACTAAAAACATATGCTATACTAAGGAAGAGGGAATCGTAACTATAAAGGACGCTATTCTTAAGCAGTCCACCCTCAGTCACATGAGAACCCAAACGTAAAAACGAAGTTTTAGTTACACAAGGCACACACAAAATATATAAAATAGACGAAACACGAAGCGAGCGCACACACACACACACACACACACACACACACACACACACACACACACACACACACACACACACACACACACACACACAAAATCACGTTCACCTCCTATGATGTTTGGCATTGGAAGGACCGACCAACAAAAGACCGAGCCCAGTCTCAACTAACCTATCCATATTTGCTCAAACTGAACACTGCCTAACCTCGAATGACCTAATCCAACCCAAATCAACCCAACCTAATCTAACTTAACCTCACCTAACCCAGTCTAATTGTATTTAACCTCACAATCTCACATAACCTTCCCATACCTAACCAAACCAATTCTGACGCAGCCTAACTGCATCTAACCCTACCTAATCCTACCCAGTCTCACTTAACCATACCATACCCGACCTAACCCAACCCAGTCAAGCCTAAAATGACCTAATCCAATCGAACCTAACCCAGCCTAACCCAACCAAATAAAACCCAACCCAAAACCTATCAAAACCGACGTATTCTAAAGCAATCTAACCTAATCCGTCTATATCTAGTCGAACTGAAGCCAACCCAACCAAAAATTACCTAATCAGACCAAACCCTGCCCAAAGTGACCTAACCTAACTTTCGGTAGCCCATTAAATCGCTTTATAAGAAATTATGCTCTCTGAAAGTCTACGGGTGTCACATTCCAAGTTTCGCCTGTTCTGTGTACACGTAAAAGTGTGTGTATGTGTGTGTGTGTGTGTGTGTGTGTGTGTGTGTGTGTGTGTGGGTGGGTGGGTGGTTGTGGGTGTATGCGTTCAGGGATAACTAGATGTATTTAAAGATATGGCTATGTATATAGAAATAGAACTTTGTGTGTCGGGTTATGGATATGTATGTGTTGATGAATCGACGTTTGTGAAGATGTTATCGTGTATGAATGAGTGAATGTGGGGCTACGTGTGTTGAGGTGGAACAACTTTTGTTAATGTGAGGTTGGGGTTACGTAGGTGGAGGTACAGCTGCGTGTTAAGGTTACATATGTAAAGGAGTGGGTGTTTGTGTGGAGGGATGGCGTGTGTCCTTGGAGGCGAGGCTATGCAGAGCTGTGGCTCTGTGTCTGGAGGTGTGGTAGGATGCTGGTGTGGTTCTATGTTACGTTGTCTTTGTCTTTATGTCTGTGTTTTCGAACGTGTTCATGTGTGTGTGTGTGTGTGTGTGTGTGTGTGTGTGTGTGTGTGTGTGTGTGTGTGTCAGGCTGACCATGGCGGCTAACACACCAACAAGTAAACACATTAAGAGTTTAATTAATAATTCTGTTGATGATGTTAAAGTCGGCATTGAATCTTTAATGCAATCAATTTCTAACTCTACATCTTCTAGAAGCCTAATTTATAATGTTTTGAACCCTACCTTAACAGTTCACGAGATTTATAAATGTCGTGGTAAAACTAGTGAGGTACACAGAATGGCATTTAGTCGGCTGCGGGTAGTCACAATCTGGCTATTGAGACGGGCCGTTGGAATCGGCGTGGACGGGGACGTCTCCCGGTAGCAGAGCGGTTCTGTCCATGTGGTGCTGTGCAAACAGAGTTGCATGTACTGGAGGTGTGTCCACTGACTCAGCACATACGTACAGACGTCGGAATAAGTTGGTTTCCTTCTCCGTGTTTGTAACACTGCTCGATTGAGGGGTATCCCCTCCCCCTCCCTTCCTCATGGTCCCACACTCCCACCCAACCCCCCCACTTTTCTCTCCGACCCATGACTCCACCCAGTACCCTCCATACTCTTGCTCACAGCCAGCTAGGGGTTTGTGTACTTCAAGCACCTCTCTAATTACGTGTAGTCCGAACAACTAATAAAGGAATAGTACAGTACATATCATAAACCAAGTTAGAAGATTTACTACACACACACACACACACACACACACACACACACACACACATACACACACAAACGCACAGAGAGAGAGAGAGAGAGAGAGAGAGAGAGAGAGAATTAGTCTTGTGATTAAATGTTAAGGTAGTAGACACCTCTTTGACATACACACACACACACACACACACACACACACACACACACACACACAGAAATAAATCTGCTGTGATTAAATATTGCGGTAGTAGACACCTCTTTTACACACACACACACACACACACACACACACACACACACACACACAAACGCACAGAGAGAGAGAGAGAGAGAGAGAGAGAGAGAGAGAGAGAGAGAGGAGTAACAAGGAAAAGTTAGGATCTTAATGATTATGCAGCTCATACCGTGGAGATACTTCTTGTTTGCCTGGGAATGCATATCCAGTTCACATTTATTCTAGTGTAAGATCCTGCCGATGAATCCCTTAAACTTCTCTACTGTAATGTTAACAACGTCCATGTTGAGTCAGTTCCATGTGGAGCTGATCTTGCACGTGAAAAAGTTTTCACGTAATTCTGCCGGTAATTTTTTTCATTTACAGCTCCCAACCATGGTTGTGTGCCGAGTCCGTGTTAAGAGTAAGCAACTTTCTATGTAATGATTGTGAAACCCAGGGGCGTACCTAGAGATTTAGGGGCCCGGGGGGTTAGGTTCATTGTGGGGCCCCCCTCCAGGAGGGGGGCCCCGCAAAGATCCTAGCCCCCCTAATTCTCAAAACTTATCTAATATCTCAGCCGGGATTGTCGGGATGATAAACATATATTTTTAAATATTAATAAAAAAAACTTATAAATTTTTAAGGTTTTTTGGGCCCCCCTCAATTGGGGGCCCGGGGGGCAGTTTCAAACAGCCCCCCCCCCTCAGGTACGCCACTGGTGAAACCCATTCAGATTTTAAACACTGTAATGAGCTGACCCCGTTGTCTACGAGTTTCTACTAAAAAAGTCCCACAGCCCTCAGGCGAAACTGATACCTTAGTCTCCTGAACTCTTTTTAAGTCCATGTATGTCGACCAAAATTCCACAGTAACTGAGGAAGTGGCCGTATTAAGGAGATATAGACTGTGAGAACAAGCTATTTATTCCTAGAGAGAGAGAGAGAGAGAGAGAGACTTGGAATGACAAGAACAATCAGGAGAAATAATGATAAAAAAAAGTGGGTGAGAGGAGAAACAAGCTGAGAGGAGGAAAACACGCAGGTGAAAAAATGGAACAATGTTATAGAAGTGACGCAGGGACGGAAGCGCACACACACACACACACTTTCTGAACATTTGTCGACCTGTCTGTGTACTGCCCCTCCCCCTCCCTCTCTCTCTCTCTGGATCCTTTGTCTCATCCCCAGTTTCCTTTTCCCTCCTTCCCCTCTTTATAGCAATCTGCTCAGTCCCTACCTTCCTCCCTCTCTTTCCTTTCCTTCGTCTCTCTTCCCCTCTGTCACTCCCTCCTTACCTCACTCTTCTTTCTTCCTCCCTGTGTCATAACTTTGTCTTACTTTTTACATCCGTTACATGTGTTATCTTTTTTCTTCATTACTCTCTCCTTATTTCTTTACTTGTACTAAATCCATTTCCTTCACTGCTTTCTTTCCCCAGTAATAACTGCGTGCTCATTTTTCTCCTTTCTTTCTCCGTCTCTCCCTGTCACCCGAAATCTCTTCTTCCACTCCGCTCTTGCCACTGTCTTTCCCTCCCTTCCTTCCTCCCTGGCCCTTCCCTTGTCTTCCCTTCTTAACATCCCCTTCCTTTTTCTTGCCGTAAAAATCAACCTGTTTTCTTCCCACCCTTAATCTCTACTTTCCGCAAATTTTTCTAATGTCTCTGTTTCTCTCCCTTCCTTTTTACATGAATGTCATTCGTTTTACTCAGCCTCAATGCTTTCGTCTTATCCTGCTTAGTTCTTTCCCTGCGTCCTTGCCAGAATAACACTTTTTTCCTACTCTCTGTTACACTGCCTTCTTTTCTAATTTTCCTCATTATCGTTCTCAGTATTCCGTTCCGTAGCTTTCTTTCCCACTTTCTTTTTTATTATCCCTGTTTCTGTGGTTGCTTCACGCCCATTTCCTCTCAGCTGTCTCCCCTTTTGTCTCTACTTCCCTGTCTCCCGGCCTTTCGATTCACATCTCCCTTTTCTCTTTCCCTTTCACACTGCCTGTATCTCATTTCACCTCTCACTGTCACTTCTCACTCTCTGTCACTGTCACTTCTCACTCTCTGTCTCTTTTCTTAACTCTCGTTGTTCTTTCCTTGCCTCTCCCCTTTTTATTTTCTTCGTAACTGCCCTTTCACATTCCAAATTTTTCCATTCGCTCCCCCTCTGCGCCTGTCGCTCCCTGTCTTTTAACCCTCTGTGTGTGTGTGTGTGTGTGTGTGTGTGTGTGTGTGTGTAGTAAATCTTCTAACTTGGTTTATATGTACTGTACTATCCTTTTATTTGTTGTTCGGACTACACGTAATTAGAGAGGTGCATGAAGTACAGAAACCCCAAGCTGGCTGCTAGCGAGAGTACGGGGTCGGAGAGAAAAGTGGGGGGGTTTGGTGGGAGTGTGGGACTATGAGGAAGGGAGGGGGAGGGGATAGTTCTCCATCGAGCAGTGTTACAAACACCTTAGTCCACGGAAAAGGAAACGAACTTATTCCGACGTCTGTACAAGACATAACTTTACTTCCTGGAGTCAAATCATTGGTGACGATGCTCAGTTTCCTATTGAGGAGATAGTGTATAAGGTCCTTTCCTGTTTTGACTAGTGTGTACTATAATGTTTACCATAACCTTTGTTATTTAAAGTGTATGTAATTCATTTTGTATGCTCTTATTCTAACCATGATATATCACTGGGAAATTTTTTTTCGTAAAACAACGTGATTGGTGACATTGTAGTTAAGTTACTAATCAGAAATGTAATGATTTCCATCTTTCATTAAGGCTATATAGATGCACTGATCAACCCTTTAATACTTCGCTTGTTTTGTGGACCATAATTGTTTGCTAATATCTGATGTACTGTTTATCATTATCATGTTAAGGTTTATTGTTGCTTGAAATGTTGTATGTGTAACTGGATATTGTGGTCAATAAATACCTACTTACTTACTGTGTGTGTGTGTGTGTGTGTGTGTGCGTTTTTGAATAGTCACTCAACCAGAGAAAGAGAGAGAGAGGCCGTTGACTGTGTGTGTGTGTGTGTGTGTGTGCTTTTTTGAATACTCACCCAACCAGAGAAAGAGAGAGAGAGGCCGTTGACTGTGTGTGTGTGTGTGTGTGTGTGTGTGTGTGTGTGTGTGTGTGTGTGTGTGTGTGTTTTAAGTCACCCATCCAGAGAGAGAGAGAGAGAGAGAGAGAGAGAGAGAGAGAGAGAGAAAAGGGAGTGGAGGGAGTGGCTGGGGACGAGAGTCAAGGAGACGGGCAGGGGACGCGCCAGACGAGAGACTATGATACGTCAGGCGCATCCCCAGCCCGTCTCTTCTGGCCTCTCGTCCCCAGCCACTCTGTCTGTCTGTCTGTCTGTCTCTCTGTCTCTTTCTGTCCATCTTTCTGTCTGCCTGTCTGTTTCTGTCTATCTGTCTCTTTCTGTCTGTCATCTTGTAACAGACATTTATATTCACTGAAGGAACGATCGAATCAGTGTCAATGACGAGAAACTTTCAAACACCTCTTCCTCAATTATTTATTTCGCCGATTACCTCCTCTTTTATGCTGTAAATATCCTCTGAATAATGAAAAAAATCTGCATACTTATAATTCAGTATAGCAGGTTTGAAACAGCCTCCAAAACCACCGAAACTGCGAGCCTTGAAGAGAATGCAAGACCTGTGACTGGCTTTATAAGTTACCTCTCACGGCCTTGATCTGGCGTGAAGCTGGAATGGTAGTGAATGGTATTAATGGCCTACCCATTCTACATAATAATGGACTGATCCTTTCAATAGTTACATCCACTCTTTCTTCATTAGATTTGTTCCAGTCAGGACGCTCAATATTTTCATGCAAACACTGAAACGTGAAACGACTTATGAGGCAAATTTTGGACAGATGTGCCATTTTTAAAAGTTAAATGGCATAAGCTAGTGTCAGGCAGGTATTTCAGAACAACCTTATAACAAACCATTCGATTTAAAAATAGTTCACACCATCTAAAAGGAAATTTATCTTTCTATCAGGCATCAATATTTGAAATTTGTCTCTTTGATAGTATGTGTTCACAGGCGCATAAACTGACGAATGCTGATCTAATACTGTTGTATCAGTTATTCCAATATACTTCAGGACGAAATATCCACCATCAAAATATCACCACCACCACAACCACCACCACCACCACACTCACTGCCACCACCACACGCACTGTCGCCACCACACTAATTACCACCACCACTCTCTACCAATACCACACTCATTATCACCACTTCACGCATTACCACCATCAAACCCACTATTACAACTACCACCACCAGCACCACTACCACACCCACTACCACCATTATACCTGCACCATCACACCCACCAACACTCCCACAGCTACCACCACACCCACAACGACCAACACACCCACAACTAACACAATATACACTACCACTGCACCACACCAGCTATCACCACACTGCCATACCACTACCACCACACCCTCTATCACCTCCATCACACCACTACCACCACACCCGCTATCACCACCACCACACCACTACCACCAACACTTCACCTACAGCTTCTACCACCATCACTATCTGCCACCACGCCCACTATCACCAGCATCATCATATAACTAAAGCTCTCAGCATAATCCTCTACTGATGAAGGAGCTTGCCTTGATAAAACCATGATTATCATGGAGGAGTATTTCAAAAGTTTTCGAGTCAATTCTTAATAGAAAAATTTTAAGGCATCTTTCCTATCACAACCTTGTTTCCGATCGTCAGTATGGGTTCCGTCAGGGACGCTCCACTGGCGATCTTCTCACCTACCTTTCAGACTCCTGGTCATCCTCCTTTCGGGACTTTGGCGAAAGCTTTGCCATTGCACTTGACATCTCAAAGGCTTTCGATCGAGTCTGGCATAAATCTTTAATTTCCAAACTGCCCTCCTACGGTTTCTATCCTTCTATCTGTGCCTTCATCGCTAGCTTCCTTTCTGGTCGTTCTATAGCCAGCTGTTGTAGACGGCCATCGTTCTTCTCCTAGATCTATCAACAGTGGTGTTCCTCAGGGCTCTGTCCTATCACCAACTCTCTTCCTTTTATTCATCAATGATCTTCTAAGCTGTACATCTAACCCTATCCACTCATACGCTGACGACTCCACCCTTCACCTTTCCATTCGGTTCCCGCAACGCCCATCTCAACAGTTACTTCAACAAGCAAGGGATGAGGCTGTGGTACACCTAATGTCTGATTTGGCTCGTATCTCTGACTGGGGTAAAAATAATATGGTTGTCTTTAATGCATCTAAGACTCAGTTCTTACACCTATCAACCCGACAAAATCTTCCACAGGTATACCCACTAATGTTTAATAACATTCAGCTTAATCCTGCATCATCTTTGAACATGCTTGGGGTTTCATTTACTCGGGACTTATCTTGAAATATCATATTACATCTCTTGTAAAATCTGCTTCCAAGAGATTGGGTGTGCTAAGCCGACCTGCACTTTCTTCACTCCCTGCACAATTGTTGACTCTATACAGGGGTTTTATCCGCCCCTGTGTGGAGTACAATCCTCATGTGTGGGGAGGCTCCCCACATACAGCTCTTCTCAATAGGGTGGAGGCAAAGGCTTTTCGTCTCATTAACTCTCCTCCTCTTACTGACTCCCTTCAACCTCTGTCTCTTCGCCGCACTGTTGCATCTTTCTCTCTTTTCTATCGCTACTTTAATGGTCACTGCTCCTCTGAACTCTCTGCTTGCATTCCTCCACCTCTACGACGGGCGCGTAGCACCCGTCTGGCAGCAAACTCTCATCCTTTTTCTGTCCAACTCTCTAATGCAAGAGTTAACCGTTACTCCCAGTCTTTCATTTATGCAAAAGGTCAGCTCTGGAACTGTCTCCTCTGTCTGTATTTCCTGCTGCCTATGATCTCCAGTCTTTCAAACGCAGTGTGTCCAGGCATCTCGAAATGATCGGATCTTGAATTTGACTCTATATTGTATTTTGTTTTTATCTTGTGGGAACTGTTACTGCGGGCTCATGGCCTTTGGTTCCTTCTTCCTCGCATAAAAAAAAAAAAAAAAATAATCATCTTTGATATTTTCGCGTTATCCACACGAATTAACACATCAGGCTTCAGTTATGGTGTTAAGTGTCTTTCTTAACAATCCTGAAAGTTACTCTCTTAAAATCCCTGGCCATGCATTGAAATTTATTGTAGTATCAAGAATTAGCAGATGTGTAGATATATGTACAAGCTTGACAGAGACTGTTTTTGGTTTCCCGCGGGATTCCTTCATTTGCATTAACATTCCGTTTGTGTACATGTTTCCTAGTACGTTGAACAGTTAGACTTGTCGCATAAGGTGACAGTAAATAATAAACATGAGTTGTCTTGATGGGCAGCATATTTTCTTTATGAAAGAATTACAGAGGATGAACGAACTCAGGACTGACTCTCTTATATTATATAGCCGAACAAATTCTTGTCCTTTTTATACCTCCTAACTTCAGAAGCATAGCCAGAAGGGTGGTGGAGGTGGACCTGGTCACCCTTGAAATATGCCTGGCCACCCCACTGCCCACTTCAAAATACCTTTTTTAAACAAAACTCATTGGGCGATCTCACATCAGGTCGCCCAGCCCTTGATCACCCCATATTTGACTTCCTTGCTTCGTTCATGCCTTGTTTATTACTTGCTGGTTTGTCAGTATTTCAGTACTCAAGCCAATCTTTTCGGAGACATTCCCACCCTCTGTCCCGACTTCATTAGCCCCTGACTCCTGACTCCATGTTCGTTATAGTACTCCCCCCCCATCTTCCCTATATACTCCTGAGAGAAGCAATTTATGTTACGTTGCATTATATGGCTATGCTACCTTATCAGCGATAGCCTATTTTGTTGTAATATACTCATTCCTAACAGGTTTGAAGGGACATGGTACTTTAGAGTGTCGGGCCTTGAGCTGAATGGTAAATCCACAATAATGATCATATTCAAACACCGATGTCCCTAGGAAGTACTCGTATTGATGATGCGGTGGGAATGTGTGTGTGTGTGTGTGTGTGTGTGTGTGTGTGTGTGTGTGTGTGTGTGTGTGTGTGTGTGTGTGTGTGTGTGTGTGTGTGTGTGTGTGCAAGCTATTCCCTCACTAAACATCAGAATTATGACGGAGGCGGTAGGGAGGGCTAAACATGTAAATAAGATGTTTGAATTATCGACGAATAAAGGATGTTAAAGAACTGACAACTGGTAAAGATGGATGTACGCTGTATCACATGGATTTCACCCCATTTTAAAATTGGCAGTCGACCCATTTTTCTCCATCCCAGAAAATTTACTGGATAATATTCACTTTTTGGGCGGATCATCACATTTCTGGAGGGCAGGTGAGAAATTCCAGGGTTTTGAATGATAAATATGACCCACATCATTTTACACTGCATCCATAGTTCTGCTGCTGCACCGATTGCCTACACCTGGATTCTTTCAGTCTCATACACCAAAGGAATAAAGGCCCAGAAGGGTGATTCTGTGTGTGTGTGTGTGTGTGTGTGTGTGTGAACAGATGGACAGACAGATATAGATAAAGATATATAAACACACACACTGCGGAACAAAAACTACCAGTCAGGATACAAGAAAAGAAAAAATCGATCTTGCCTGTCAGGGAGTGGAAAGGGGGAAGGGCAGAGTCGTGTAACCCCCCCTCCCTTCTCACCTCGGGATAGGAACCTGAACTGTATGCGCTAAATGTGTATTCGCAGATTTTAAGTGATTTGCCCAGAATAAAAAAAAAAATCTTACATATTCACCAGTGGAAGTGAGCCCTTCCCTCGAAAGCCAAGTTAAATTACCAGTGCATAATAATGATGATGACACTGTGTTCATTACCATCTAACACCCACGAGCCAACTCACGCCTTCAGACAATGTGGCGGAAGTAAGTTTATTTACCAAAGCAATTAAAGTTACCACCTTCACACCAACTCCACCACCACCACCACACATACTTGGAGAGGTTTGCGTGTGTGTGTGTGTGTGTGTGTGTGTGTGTGTGTGTGTGTGTGTGTGTGTGTGAAAATAAGGAGGAGAAATAAGCGCCCAAGCCAATCATCATCATCATCATCATCACCTCAATCTTAACTCTCACCTAGAGGTGTGAGTGGCTTACGAAAACGAATTTAGAAAGGAAAACCCAGCAGCATGACAACCCATCAACATAACACCCACTACATCGAAACCCACTCCTGAACTCCCTCGCCACTCGTATCAGTGAAAAACTCTCGCATGGAGGGGGGAATGCGACCAAAATATCCACGCTGGCCTCAACAATACCTGAAGTTGAGTCGTTCGTCATTCTTATGGTCACAAACTTTGCAAATAAAGTAAACATTCAATTTTGCTGGGTGACTCCATTACGTGGATGAGGTGATATTGAGACAAGTCTGGTGTACGTCTGTGGTCAGTGTGAGAGTTGTTCTGCAGAGCGTTTGAAAAGGCACTGTGAGAGAACAAACTATTATACATTTCACACACTTCCAATACACACACACACACACACACACACACACACACACACACACACACTGCCATACCACAAGCACCTGCCACTACACTGCCACACCTCACAGATACCTCACAGTCACACCTCACATTACCACATCTCACACACACACTACAACTCGACACACAATCATACTTCAAACTACATTGCCGCAGACTGCCACACCTCACGCACACCTCACCACAACACATCCTACCACATCTCACACACACACACCACACTACCACACCAGACACGCCACACCACACAATGCCACACCACACACATGCCTACTACTATCCTCCCCGATAATTAATAGTCCCTAGATCCAGATATTTTTTTTTTTTTAATACAGTCGTCTTCAATGCCTTAGTG
>NW_027643804.1:170000-172500 GCF_032717465.1 Coenobita brevimanus | reverse complement strand
GTCAGGCTAGGAGCAACTCGATTTCAAATTCCACCCAAAATATTCATCTAATATATCTTTTCCTGCGGTCCTGCTACTCAAAATTGATTAAAAATATATTAGAATTTTATAATATGTATGATTTGTGTGGTATATATGGCGAAAAGTCGAAAAAATGGCGATTTGAGAAAGATTTGCGATTAAGCGGATTTTGGCAGCGCGATCAGTTCAAATTGAAATCAAAATATTCATCTAATATATCTTTTCCCGCGGTCCTGCTACACAAAATGCGTCAAAAATATATTAGAAAATTTTAATATATATGATTTTGGTTGGTATATATGGCGAAAAGTCAAAATAAAGGCGATTTGAGAAGGATTTGCATTTAAGCGGATCTTGGTCAGGCTAGGAGCAACTCGATTTCAAATTCCACCCAAAATATTCATCTAATATATCTTTTCCCGCGGCCCTGCTACTCAAAATTGGTTAAAAATATATTAGAATTTTATAATATGTATGATTTTGGGTGGTATATATGGCGAAAAGTCGGAAAAAAGGCGATTTGAGAAGGAGTTTGCAATTAAGCGGATTTTGGCAGCGCGATCAGTTCAAATTCTCTCCAAAATATTCATCTAATATATCTTTTCCCGCGGTCCTGCTACTCAAAATGGCTCAAAAATATATTAGAATTTTATAATATGTGCGGTTTTGGGTGGTATATATGGCGAAAAGTCGAAAAAATGGCGATTTGAGAAGGAGTTTGCAATTAAGCGGATCTTACGTGGACAGGCCTCATGGAAGGTGGAAACAGGATTGCCAATTTTACGACGTCGGTTGAAGAGAGAAATATTATTCAAATATATCTTTTTTGGCTCCCCGGGGGCTCCAAATTACTCAAAAAGTATATATAAATTCCAGAATCAATATTAATAGCGGTGTTAATAGGTAAATGGCTGAAATAAATCCATGGAGGCCAGATTTTGAAATTTCGAAATCGCGGGGAGGTTGGGAGGCCTGTGTGTTGACGTGGGATCAGGCTGGCAAACATTTCAAAACTGGATTGAATATATTGATCTATTTTTTTTTATTTTAGGCTCCCGGGACTCAAAAATGCCCCAAAATAAAGGTGAAAATTATAATATACTTAATTATGGAGGTATATAGGGGAAAATAAGGAGATAAAGGCAGGAGAGAAATATTTTAAATCTGCGTGTACGTTGGAAGGGTTAGGCAGCCATCTTGGAGGCAGCGTCGGTTGAGTTGAGGTGGATTGTGTGTAGTGCTAATTATCCCTCATCATCGGCCTAATTACGCCTCTCCAGGGGTCATTACGGCCCTAATTAGGTTATTTAGACTCCGGAGGTCATTTTAGTGCAAGATAATGGCCGTTAAAATAGGAGGAAAGGAGAAAATGGCAGTTTGAAAAGGTGAGTGATTTTGAAAGTTTGAAAAGCGACGCCAGGGTGAGGAAGGCTGATGAGGTTTTTGCCCCCAGCACCTGTTCCTCAGCGATTTATTCTTGGATATGGTGGTGATGGTGATTTTGTACGTTATTTATGAAGAGAATAGTGATAGAATGAGAGTATAGTGATAGAAATAAGAGGATGGCGAAAGAATTAAATCGGAGTATGGTGATAGACTAGAACTGTGGTATCCGATTTATGAGACGGAATAATTCGTGATACTTATTTTCCCCAGGATTGTCTACGAAGCAAGAGAACATATGAATTAAAGCGGGTTTTCGAATTATTTTTTATAGGATAGACTAGAACTGTGGTATCTTTTTAATGAGATTTCTTCCACTGAAACTTTACCTTAATTTTTCCCAGGATTATCAACGACATTAGAGGCTATTGCTGTCTATCTATCTATCTATCTATCTATCTATTGCCAGACGCCTCAATCCCGTACGGGGTGGCCACAAACAAATCGCCTCCACGTCGCCCTGTCCCCCCGCCATTTCACTGCCCTGCTCCCAACTCACACCCCCTCTCTCATATACCTCTCCACCCCATCCCTCCATCTCATCCTCGGCCTCCCCCTCCCTCTTCCCCCTCCACCTCACTCACATACACTCTCCTCGTCAGTCTCTCATATACCTCTCCACCCCATCCCTCCATCTCATCCTCGGCCTCCCCTCCCTCTCCCCCCTCCATATATTGCGATTACATTATTTTCGATTTTTTTTCCTAGGATAGACGGCAACTGTGGTATCTGTTGTATGAGAATTTATAGAGCATTTAATTATATATAATATTTTTTATAGGACTGACTGTGGTATCTGGTTTATGAGAGGATGTTAAAGTTCTAAATCTCTCTCTCTCTCTCTCTCTCGTGCCCTACCCTACCCTACCCTACCCTACCCTACCCTACCCTACCCTACCCTACCCTACCCTACCCTACCCTACCCTACCCTACCCTACCCTACCCTACCCTACCCTACCCTACCCTACCCTACCCTACCTTACCCCACCCTGCCCTACCCTACCCCATCCTACCCTACCCTACCCTGCCTTACTGT
>NW_027643804.1:157500-160000 GCF_032717465.1 Coenobita brevimanus | reverse complement strand
CCAATCTCTCTCTCTCTCTCTCTCTCTCTCTCACACACACACACACACACACACACACACACACACTGCTTTCATTCTTACTCTCTCGTTTTGAGAGAGAGAGAGAGAGAGAGAGAGAGAGAGAGAGAGAGAGAGAAGGAGAGAGAGAGAGAACAATACAGATTTAGGCAGTGAGAAAGAATTGTGTGTGTGTGTGTGTGTGTGTGTGTGTGTGTGTGTGTGTGTGTGTTGTATCTTTGTATCTCTTGTCTATCTATCTATCTATCTATCTGTCCATCCATCCATCTATCTATCTATCTATCTGTCTACCCACCCATCTATCTATCTATCTATCTATCCACCCATCCATCCACGTACCCACCCACCCACCCATTTATCTATCTGTCTATCTATCTATTTCAGAAGTCACACTATCCACGGGTGTCTTAGCACAAGTCTACGGGAAGCTCCTCCGCCTTTCGCCCATCTCCTCAAGGTAAGTAAAAGTTCAATTTATATATATATTTTACCTCCTCCCTTGTGTTCTACGGCCCTGTCTGCTGGTGTGGGCGCGGGAGTAAGATTTTCAAGGTTGTGTCTCCTGGTGTGGGCGCGGGAGTAAGATTTTCAAGGTTGTGTCTCCTGGCGTGGGCGCGAGAGTAAGATTTTCAAGGTTGTTTCTCCTGGTGTGGGCGTGGGAGTAAGGTATTTTAGGGCTCTGTCTGCTGGTGTGGGCGTACGAAGTTAAGGTTGAGTCCTGGTGTGGGCGTGGGAGTAAGGTATTTTAGGGCTCTGTCTGCTGGTGTGGGTGTACGAAATTAAGGTTGGGTCTCCTGGTATGGGCGTGTGTATTTGTGAAAGCTCCATCATGCTTCTATCTATCAGCCTTGGTCATCTTATGGCGGCTATCTACTCTGCTCGATCTCTGGCAGCATTTCTGTTCAGTCCCTTACCCTTGAGGTCACACTTTTAACATATCTTTCTCCTCCCCTTCCTCCCCTTCCTCCCCCTCCCCTCCTGGCTCTCTCCTCCCCTTCCTCCCCTTCCTCCCTCCCTCCTGGCTCTCTCTCTCCTCCCCTTCCTCCCCTTCCTCCCCCTCCCCTCCTGGCTCTCTCTCCTCCCCTTCCTCCCCTTCCTCGATCTCCTGGCTCTCTCTCCTCCCCTTCCTCCCTTCCTCCCCCTCCCCTCCTGGCTCTCTCTCCTCCCCTTCCTCCCCTTCCTCTCCTCCTGGCTCCTCTCCTCCCCTTCCTCCCCCTCCCTCCTGGCTCTCTCTCTCTCCCCTTCCTCCCCTTCCTCCCCTCCCTCCTGCCTCTCTCTCCTCCCCTTTCCTCCCCTTCCTCCCCCTACCCTCCTGGCTCTCTCTCCTCCCCTTCCTCCTTTCCTCTTTCCTCCTTTTCCTCCTCTCCGTCCTCTCCTCTTCCTCCTCCCCCATCTCTTTCTCCTCCTCCTCCTCCTCTGAGAGAGAGAGAGAGAGAGAGAGAACGTGCCTCTCTCTCTCTCTCTCTCTCTCTCTCTCTCTCTCTCCATCTGTCTTTCTATCTATCTATCCATACTTACCTACCTACCTATCTATCTATCTATTTATATCCATATAACTATCTGTCTCTATGTATCTGTCTATCTATGCCTACCTACCTACCTACCTACCTACCTACCTCCCATCCTACCTCCCATCCTACCTACCATCCTACCTACCTACCTATCTATCTGTCTATCTATCTATCAAGGGAGGATGGTGGGTAGGTGTTTGGATAGTGAGGAGGGTTAGGCAGGGTGAGGCAGAGGGAGAGGCAGGGTGAGGCAGGGTGAGAGAGAGGGAGAGGCAGGGTTAGGCAGAGATGAACCAGTCTCTCTCCCTTGGGCTATCCTCCCTTACACGAAAGGAAGGGTGTGTGTGTGTGTGTGTGTGTGTGTGTGTGTGTGTGTGTGTGTGTGTGTGTGTGTGTGTGTGTGAAGGAAGAGTTGGTTTGACTCCCCTCCCTCCCTCCTTCCTTCCTTCCTTCCTTCCTTCCTTCCCTCCCTTCCTTCCTTCCTTCCTTCCTTCCCTCCCTTCCTTCCCTCCCTTCCTTCCTTCCTTCCTTCCTTCCTTCCTTCCTTCCTTTCCTTCCTTCCTCCCTTCCTTCCTTCCTTTCCTTCCTTCCTTCCTTTCCTTCCTTCCTCCCTTCCTTCCTTCCTTCCTTCCTTCCTTCCTTCCTTCCTTCCTTCCTTCCTTCCTTCCTTCCTTCCTTCCTTCCTTCCTCCCTCCCTCCCTCCCTCCCTCCGTCCCTCCCTTCCTTCCTTCCTTCCTTCCTTCCTCCCTCCCTCCCTCCCTCCCTCCCTCCCTTCCTCCCTTCCTTCCTTCCTTCCTTCCTTCCTTCCCTCCCTCCCTCCCTCCCTCCCTCCCCCCCTCCCTCCCTCCCTCCCTCCCTCCCTCCCTTCCTTCCTTTCTCCCTCCCTTCCTCCCTCCCTCCCTCCCTCCCTCCCTCCCTGTGTTATTCCATTCCCAATTTGCCCAATTTACTCCCCCTACTCTACCTTGCCC
>NW_027643804.1:147500-150000 GCF_032717465.1 Coenobita brevimanus | reverse complement strand
GTCATCTAATTGTTTTCCATTTTCCTCTCTCTCTCTCAATCATCCATTCTCCTTCCATTCCTTCCTCCTATCTCTCCTTCAATCATGTGCAGGTAAACTGTAGGTTTGATCACAAACTTCAGTGTGGCAATTGTCAACGTCTGGGACATAAGAGTCGCCTATGTCGGTACTATAGCACATAGGGGTTGGCCAAGAAGCACTTGCCGATGTAAACACTAAAGGATATTTTTTAACTATTGAACATATTAATGCTCGATCATTACAGTGTAATTTGGATGAAATAATATTGTTATTGAAAGACAGAAATATTGACATCCTATGTGTTAGTGAATCATGGCTTGTTCCAATTACCCCGAGTGATTTTGTTAATATACCAGAGTATAAGATATTACGATGTGACAGTGGCCGTGGAGGTGGCGTATGCATTTATATCAAGGATGTCTTATCAGCCAATGTCATAGAATTAAATGTCCCTAAGCAACCAGGCATTGAAGATGTCTGGGTAACGGTCCAGTGTGGCAAATTGCCAGCCATTATTGTCGGATGCATGTACCGACACCCTAAAGCTCCAGCTGCCACTTTTGATTATATACAGGATACATTTAGATCAATTTGTATGCGAAATAAAACATTTTTTGTTCTTGGTGACTTCAATGATAATCAATTTGCTAATGATAACAAGCTTAAAAAGATCTTAAAGAATAATAAATTAACTCAGATAATAGATAAACCTACTAGAGTCACACCTACGTCTGCAACATTGCTGGATCTTGTAATCACTAACAAACCTGGTGTCATAAACAGTTATGATGTTATTCCCCAAGTAATTGCAGATCATGATCTTATTAGCATCTCAGTAGATATTAGTAAGCCTAAGAGACCGCCCGTTGTTCGAACTTTTCGTCACCTTGGGAACTACCACAAAGACGACTTTTGTCTTAGGCTTCTACAGAACACAGACGATTTTGATAAGATTTTGAAAACTGATGATGTAAACACACAAGTGAATATTTTTGCTGATACTTTTGTTAATTGTTTAAATGCCTGTGCTCCTTTTGTAACTAAGGAGATTAAAAGACCGTTAGCACCATGGATGAACGATTGTATACGGCAAGCTATGAGCGTTAGAAATGATACTCATAAAAAACTTAAATCTGATCGACATAATATAGCTCTTTACGAACAATATAAACAAGAAAAGAAGCTTGTTAAAGCTCTCATTACAGAGGGGAAAGCAGACTACTATCGCAGTCGGTTATGTAATAGCAGAGGAAGCACTTCAGCGACGTGGAAAATAATAAGAGAAATTATCCCAAACTGTAAAAGTAACTCGGACGGCTACAACTGTGATAATAAAAATAAAGCTGACGAATTCAATTATCATTTTGCAAATGTCGGTAAGAAGACGTATGAACGAACACAAGAAGTCCTCCATGGTGAAAACGTGTCAGGTTCTATCAATTCTCCAAATATAATCTCAAGTGAATGTAATCTTTTTAGACCTCATCCTGTAGATACCGACACTATCATTCTTACGATAAAAGGCTTAAATGAGACTCGTTCTGTGGGCTCGGATGGCATTGCACTGAGATTTGTTAAGGACGCACTCTGTGTTATAGCTTTTTACTTAACCTGTATTATCAATACTTCTGTCGCAACAGGCATTTCTCCTACAGCCTGGAATCATGCATTGGTACTTCCTCTCTATAAAAGTGGTGATGTAAATGATGTAAGCAATTACAGACCAATCTCACTATTGCCCATTGTCTCTAAAATACTCGAAAAGGTTGTTACCAATCAGCTCATACACTTCTTGGAATCTAACAAATCACTGTCTAATACCCAACATGGATTTCGTCCTAGATTATCCACCGAGACCGCTCTTACTGTCATAACAGATAAAATATATAATAACATGGACTCTAAGCAAGTTACACTGTTAACCTTGTGTGACCTCTCCAAAGCTTTTGATAGTATTAGTCACGACATTCTTTTAAGTAAATGTGCTAAGCTTAATATTGACTGCTTCTGGTTCAAAAGTTACCTAGAAAATAGGACTCAATCTGTCCGCCTGAGCAACACTATATCTGATATATTGAATGTAGCTTACGGGGTCCCTCAAGGCTCAATCCTTGGTCCTGTCTTGTTTACCATCTATGTTAATGACCTTGCTGAGAGTATAAATGGATGTTCTTTGGTGCAATATGCTGATGATACCCAATTTCTCCATGCTGACACTATAAATAATCTCGAGGCTCTTATCTCCAAAACAGAAGGAACCTTACGGATTGCAAAACATTACTTTCTTAGAAATGGACTTATGCTAAATTCAAGAAAAACACAATGTATCTTCATAGGTAATAGACGATTTCTATCGCATATTCCTCCTAACACTGTCATAAATTGTTCTGGTGAGCACATTTACCCGAGCACTAGTGTAAAAAATCTAGGTGTCTACATCGACAGATATATGCTTTTTGATGTGCATATTAATGAATTA